>NC_133356.1:34941909-35041909 GCF_030506205.2 Paramisgurnus dabryanus | reverse complement strand
TTTAGCATCTAGTTAGCAAACACGTTAGCGTTGCATAATTGTTTACAATATATCATTTCAGTTTTCTCTGGCTCCATAATGTAATTTAAAAGTTAGGACTGCTGATAATTCGCATGCGATTGTCTCGTGCATCCCTTCAGTAAAGCCGGTTCATTGATTAGTAGTAAATCACCATCAGCTGCTTTCAGAAGCGGCAGCCGGTTCTGAGAGCAGGTGATGCCGCTTTACTACTAACGACGAGATTCGCGTGACAATCGCGTGAAGTTATCGTGCAGCCCTGCTTAATATGTGTTTACTTACGGGTTGTGGATTTAAGGCTATGTTTACACGTGGGCTGTTATTTTCATAAACGGACATTTCAACCTCTCCGGTTTCAAAAATAATATCGTGCACACATGTCAGTTTTCAGAAAAGTGTTTATTTACACGTACCCGTGCATATATGCCGTCAAGAGAAGCTCAAGCCCACGTAAGCCAATCACCGGCAGCGCTGGTGGTGACGCGAACTGGTTCATCATGTTGGAGGGAGGAGTTGTTGCAGTAGGTGATCGATGACTTCAAAGTACCGCGAGAGCGAGTTGAGGAATCATACGTAGAGGTCTAATTTCGAGTCGCTCTCGTGGTACTTTGACATCATCCATTTGTCGGTTCTTGCAGCGCCGCATGAAGTCAAACACGCGCAAGATTGTTGACCTCCGAGCACTCGTCTCTGCTCCTCGACATAATGGAGCAGCTGTATTTGCAAATACAAACACACGAAACGAGTTTGCACGAACAGAAATGTGATCTTGGAAGCGTTCAGAGTAGCAGTCACATGTAAACATGGGTCGCACTTTTGACGTAGGTGCGAGTTCTGGCGCATACTCTGTGACGTTGCCTGCTTAAACATCCGTTTGTCTCACTTTACATGCAACCGTGCAACCGAAGATTTTCAAGATCTCCACTCTGGCCGGAGTTCTTAGAAACAATCGGTTTCAGAGGCGAGTTCTCCGTTTGCGTGTAAACGAGGGGCACAAACGAAGGTAAATCTCTCAGTTTTTAAAAATAACCATGTACGTGTAAACAGAGCCTAAGGTCGGATCCAACAAAGGACTGCAACATCTTTGATGAGTAGATTCCTGGACAAACCAGCACTGAACTGCCACACCGAAGCAGTCACTTGTGAAATGTTTAGATCAGACGGCTAAAGTTGAACTAATTATTGAGGAATTTCTAATTAAATGAATATTAGCCATTGTTCTCGTATATTAATGTTTTCAGAAGCCTTTGCAATGATTTAGTTTCCTGACATCCATCAATTTAACAGCATTTTCTCACGTGGTGTGATGGAGTTTGTTTAGCAACAAGGGGGTGGGGCAGTGGATGGTGGACAGTGCTCGGGGTGGAGACTGAAGGCGGCGACTGTCTCACGGTGATGTAGCAAATTCACGGAAGTACAAACGAACCGTTTTAACTCACAGCTACTTCAAGCAGGCTGTGTGAATTTGACTCTTAAATGACTGTTTTGAAACTTATATGGTACTTACATAGCCCCTAGACCTCAGTTATCATGAAAAAAGCCACAAAATTTCACTTTTGACCATATGTGACCTTTAACATCAGCAGTCAAGCAGGTGTTTTAAATAAACTATGCAAGTTGTTTTGTGCCAGGAATATATGGCTGAAATGTCTGAAATCTGAAAATATTAAGGTATTCCAACAGTCACTTTAAATGTGAAAATTTTATTGGGTGTTGCGGTTGGCATAAGAACTTTGTGTAATGGTACAAGTTGGATTTAACACCTCCAAATCTAAAGACTTGATGGGATGTGGCACGTTTACTTTTTTGTTTTTATCCATTTTTTAGAGACACTTTATGTTCTTCCCTTTCGACATTACACTTCATATACTGCTCTACCGGTTTTAGAAAATACACGCTTGAAAACTTATGGCGCTTGAGACTGCACATGCGCTATAGCGCGTTAGCGCTGACTAGCTCTGTTCACTGCCGCTCTCCGATCGATTCGGGTTTAATCAGACCCAGTACCTGAAGTAATTAAAATGGGACCCACTCAGACCTGACTGACCTTTCAAAATATAGACCCGTGTCCTTCTGTGAAGACCTCTATTGGATACAACTATGATCAAGTTCAGGAACATGAAAGGATACAATGTGACACTGGGCTTGCTTTGCCTTGCACCCAATTCATCGAGAAACAGAGAGCACGCGAATGCACAGCAAACTTACCGGACAGCATACATACTGTCATTATCATGGACAAAAAAAGACAAGTTTGATGCCAAATATACATAGGCGGTTGTTAATATACCTGGGAGAGCTGCCCAAGTAAAGTTAATGTGTGGGAAACACCTTCTGATTGGTGTAATTTGGACAATCTAAGCATGCAACACACAAATGATGGACACGAAAAATATATGTTGGTTATGCATATCGCATACACGCCCATCGCAATGACGATACATTTTTGATATATCGTGCAGTCCTAGTGCTGTGGAATATGAATCGACCTGGTCAGCTATCAAATAAGGCATTTGTTTGGTTCTGCAGGGGTCCTGGTTCAACTTTTAAAGTATAAGATGGGTCTGTTTTTTTGCTAAGGTTTGCATATGGTGGTGTGTTTTTGATGACAGCTTTTTAAAAATTATATCCTATTCTATTCTCAAAATAAGAAATATCCCAGTATATCGACCCACTTACAGTATCACACCGCATCGTACCGCGACCCTTGTATCGGGATACGTATCACATCACCAGATTCTTGCCTATACACAGCAGTGATCTGTGGAAAATGAACTGGATAACTACAGATGGCTTGCGGTCCACCATTCTCCAGAAGCATACGCTTTCTTCTCTTCTTAGCAACGAGACGATAATTCACGTAATTTCAAAATGAATGGTTGTGCCTCACAGACTCGCGTTAATCAAATTTTCTTTCTTTCTTTATTGCTGTACAGATGTGAGAGTTAATACTAAGTGTGATTGATGTAGTTTCAGAAATTATATAGCCTCCATGTTTAAATGGAAAATTAACTTACTAATAGAAAAACTGAATCAAATATTGATTTAGTCTTTTATATTGTGTGGGAGGAAATCCAGATAATATTCAGCTAGGCAATGGATAAAAGCACACCATATGTAAATGACAAGTGATTGATGTGCAATGGTGCTGAAATGATCTGGAATAAAGTTAAGGTGATGTTTGGGGTTTTTAGTTGCTTGAATGTTACCACTAAACTACTACTGCACTGCCACTACTACTAAACTTTCTTGAATAAAATAGTCCCTTTCCTGCCATACTTCCTGCCAATATAAAATTAAGTGATAAGAGAAAATATGTTTAGTTTCTGTCGCCGTATTTTGTATAAAAAGAAATGTTGAAGGGATTGAAAAGCTTTTTTTCTTTATGTATGGCAGGGCAATTCTGCTGTCAAGCTTATACATTGGATTGATTTTAATAACCTTTATGTACATAAATGCACACCTGATACTAGACACTGGCAGAGCAATTGTGCACTGCAGAAAAGGACTGTCACAAAGACAGGTGTCATTATCACAAAACACATTTCAGTGATGCCTGTCATGTATTACAGTCTCCTCATCTGGTATTCCAAGAAGCTACAGTCCTTGACCTTTCCTATAATTACATCTATTGTTATCCCTGTTTGAAACATAAAATTGCTTGCAATCGTTGGTATGAAGTCAAACTGTGTGACACTATTCGTGAAATCATACTGACAGCTCAAAGTTTGAATCATTATCAAAAACTTACAGTTGTAAATGAGAACACAGAATTGTTGCACCTGCTAAATAACTTAATTTTTGTTTATTTTTAACCAAAAAAGTTACAGACCGCAGCTATAGGTTATTGACTGGTTATTGATAATGCTGACTAGGTGTCTATCTGTTCACCTGTCAATCTTTTTTTTTATCTGAACATATAAAGGAAGTACAGAACTTCTGTTCAAAGAACACCAGAAACTGCAGACATGTTGTTTTATTTCTGTTATCTATGTTGTTTTATGAGGTGCGTCAAATGTAGGTTTTTTTTCTCATTGTCAGCCGTGGTGCCAGCAAGAGGTGGGAGGAACTGAAGTAGGTCATGCAGATAGACGTGAATAGCAGATTACATCACAAAATGCTCTACACTGAGTTGCTTTTGCCAGTTCACTGGATGTTGCTAATTGGTGGCCTTTTTTAACTAGTTTTTGTTATTCTGTTGTTCTCTGATGGTGAATTGGAACAGTCCGTCTGGCTTTGGTTCTGTTTCTAGGTCCTTTGCGCAGTGTTTCTTGTATGGCAAGTAGTGCACCAACAACACTGCAAGTTTTAAGGATAAATAAAATGCCAGATATATATATTTTAAAATTGAATGTAGTTTGTTTTTTCTTGCAAAAAATAACCACAGAAGCTGGTTTAAAAACAAACATACAAACACACTACACGAGTGCATGAATAATGTGGATTACTGATTGACAAAGGTGCACTCACATATCCCCTACCCAACCAAACCGTGCCCCAGTGCGATTGTCCCCTCTCTCTACTCCGCCAGAAGCTCAGGCACACTTTCCTCATTAGGATGCAATTGTTTTGAAGAAAACAGGAAGTAAAGCGCTCTCTTAACACTGGAGCTCATCTGTGTTTTTTATTCTGAGTCATTTGGTGCGTGATGACACACATTCCTCTCACATGTCTATCATATTTGCTTAGTTGATCTGTTGCATGTGCAGCTCAGACATTCACGTAACCCTGAAGCTGCTTGCATCAGAAGGTTTTACGAAGGCAGATGAACATGAGTGGTTTTTGATGTTTCTCGCTCCGTGCCTGAGCCCAAGTGAACCGCGCTCGAGCCCACCTCTGCAAGCTAGCCAGGGCGCGATTAACCAAACCGTGCCCGGGCACAGTACAGAGCGATCACACTAGTCAAACGAACCAGGCTTTGGGGGACAAACACGCCTAGGCGTGGTTTGGTTTGGATAGTGTGAGTGTGCCCTTATGCTCTGTTATAAAACAGGGAGTGGGACTGGGACTGGTTTTCATTACAGCAGCAAAGGTTTAAGGTTATACTGTAACATATCTAAAACATGAATCTTTTATTATGCATAATAAAGTTTTATTGCACTTTTTGTTGCTAGAGACCATGTATTGATTGAGCAGGACTATTCCAGATCGGTTTGGCATCGTTGTAGCCTAGAGTTGGGCTTGTGACCCAAAAGTTGCCTTGAGCGAGGCACCTAAACCCCTAATTGCTCACTGTGTACTGCAGTGATAGCCGCTTATTGCACTGTGTGTGTATGTGTGTGTGTTCATCACTACTCACTGGGATGTGTTAAATGTAAAGGTCACATTTCGAGTATCATGTCACTTTTCACTTTAACATAATTGGTGTTGCTTGTTCTCTTGCAGCCATTTTTCAATTTGACGAAACTGCGAAAGCTCAGCCTGAGTGACAATGAGATCCAACGGCTGCCAGGGGACATAGCTAACTTTAATCAACTTGTAGAGTTGGACGTCTCTCGAAACGGTAAGAGATAATTTTCTCCATTTGGCCCTTTGATTTGTCAGACCGCTGTTTAATTAGTTTAAGTGTCTGTAAGTTGGCCTTTCCCATCATTCACCCGACATATCGCTGCAGCTGTTTTTCAATACTTAGCAATTATCTGCGACATTTCGGCATCATCCACAGAAATTCCCAGTGTATCCACACCCAGAATGAGAGTTGAGTTTTCGTTTCTGCTATTTTTATGTAGCTATGCTATTTTTGACGAAGTGGTAATTTTGAAACCAGACTTTCACTGAGGGCTTTAAATGTCTTGTTTCTCTGTTATGGAGTCGAACATTATATTTGCAATGAACTTATATAATGAACATCATTATAGCACATACATTATTGAAATATTGTCTCTGTTTAAGACCCTTAAAAATCATAGCATGATAATGTTCATAGCATAAGTTGGAGGAATGCATGGGATGAATAGCATAGGAGTCTTTATGCCAATGTTGTTAATGTAGGCAGCTGACTAGATCACTGTCAGTAAGTTTTATATTTGTTATGCATGAATTTTATTGTTTTCTTTTTTCACAGATATTATTGAACTTCCTGAAAGCATTTCATATTGTAAAACCCTCCAGGTAGCAGATTTTAGTGGAAATCCTTTGACAAGGTAATTGTTGTGCATTTCAGCTTTTATGCTATTATACTTCTGTTAAACTCCTGACTTAAAGCCTTCATAAATATTTGCTCAGCTGGAAGTTATATGGATGTTAAATGAGTTGCGAACACTGTTTGTAGTCCTATTTACACAACACTGATGAAAGTAAGTGCTGAGGAGTAAATAACTAGCTTAAACTAGCAGTTTTAAGTAGTTGGTTTCCGTATATAGCATAACTTTTCTAGTAACAAGCATTTTTCCTTTCCATTTTTTTTTCTTTAGTATATTGTGCGTTGGGACTAAGTGGTTCTTTAACAAGTCTTTATGATATAGTACATCACAAATGCGTTAGTTGATTCTCTGTGGTTAATTGGCGGTATCCTAATAGTTGTGTCGCTCTTGCCAGGTCATCCATTAGGATTTGTATTGGATGCACTTTGGCCCAGTTTTATAATAGTTGTTTTCATGGTGCAGTGCTTGCCTTCTGTTCTGTTTTCTTGCTACTGGTAAATGCAATTAATCTCTCATTCTTATAGGGATTGCAATTATTTGTCTTTTTTTAAGTATTGCATTTTTTATTTGAGTTGGTGATGATTGTCATATTTGACATGCATGTCGGTTTGCTGTAATATTTATACTTTTGTATTGATATATCCAATATTTATGTCTTGTGAAGCAAATTTTGTGAATGTTATTTACAACATTATTAGTGTTAATTCAGAGCATTACAGCCTCTGGCCACACATCATGAGCGTGATCTTTTTGTGGTGTTTGCTGTTGTCTCTCAGCGAAAGAATATTCAAATCTCAAATTTGAAAATTGAATGTGAACCCACCAAACGATTATTTGAATAATTTAATATTTTGGTACAGCCCTAATACAGTCATATTTATATGAATTGTGCAGTGTCTTTCATCCTCTGTTTGCTGTTAATTTAATTCACATTTGTGCTGTTTCAGATTGCCAGAAAGTTTTTCCGAATTGAGGAATTTAACATACCTTTCCATCAATGACATTTCTTTGCAAGCACTCCCAGACAACATTGGAAAGTAAGTGCTTCATTTCCTTATTTTGCATCTAAATCTAAAGAAATTGTTTTTGCTACAATTCATCTGTTATTTGTCTTTTAATATTCGATTTGTTAGATTGATTGATCAATAATTAATTAATTCAAATGCAACTCATGCAGATATAATTAAGATGGGTATATTATATAATTTACATTCTTCTAACATTCTTGTATGATTATTTTTTTATCTTTTTGTCTGGACATTCAGAAATGTCTGGGTCTTTTCAGATTGTATTAAAATGTCTAAATGACATTTTTGTAAGTAATAAGTAATTTTATAAAGTTTTTATTAATGTTAAACCTTTACTATTATATTAGTTGCAGTAGTAGGATATTTTCTTAAAAAATTAACAACAGAACACTTGTTCACCGAATCAAACCTGTATGTACAAGTCTGAAGATTCTGATTCAAAGGCATATTGATTTAGATTTTTTTTGGCGTCTCTGTTGGTTTGTTTTGTGGGAGATGGTTTTGTGTGTCTGCCCTGTGATGCATTTCTCCTCGATGTTGGGTTTGTTGGACATTTGTGATGTATACAGCATTTGACTAACTGATTGATAAGATTAAAAATCATTAAAACCACAAGTATTATTTGAAACAATCTAATGCCCCATTTGATCTATCGTTTCTAAAGATGCATTCCTATTTCTAGATCATTTTACCAGTCATGCTCCCCTTAGCAGTGAGATCAACAGTTTGTTGTTTGTGTGTCTTAAGATTTCTTAAGCTGGTGAATGCTCTGTGTTGAAGTTTCTCTCTGGGGCCACAATATCTTAAAAACAGTCCAGTGTGCATGTAAGTGGTTTAGGCCAGCCATAGTTCCAGTATATCTTGATATCACATCCAATCCTCGTCTCCTTAGTATCTTGGTCTGGGAAATGTCTGTGTATTTTTTTCTTTTGCATTGTGATTTCACAGCTCTCTTTATTTCCAGTGTAATTTCTTTTTCCATGGATATTTTCACAGTGCAATAGATGGAACTTTTCAAGTTTATCTTGAAAAATGTTCTCAATATGCACTGGTTAGTTAGTTAATTTCTAAACAATCAATTAAATTAGTTGAACAATTGTTGAATATCTGGAATTATCAAAATAATATTTGTTTGCTATTGAACATTGCAGGTGACCGGTAAAGACTTTGTGATTGCTTTAATAACTTAATGTCTATATTACTTTAAAGAGCCACACAGATCCAAAATCGAAACTGACCTGTATTGCAGTGTGTCATGTAGCTGTCCATCAATGTCAACAATGTGCAAAGTGGTTGAACCAAAAAGTGCACGATTATAAAGTTATTGGCTTTTAAAGCAGGGAGTCGACTCTCAATCGCTAAAACGAGTCGTTATATGGATTGAATTTACCTGCCTGACTTTTCCACATCACACAAACGCTTCCACGTCACACGAGATACAAATTTTCCGCCTACAGCCTTGCCCGTGGGAGAAACGAAAACTATGACCTTCCCACAGCTAGTTAGTGTGTGTAAACATCAGCTCACCAATGTGTTTTCAGTTTGTGTTGTTTTCACTACCAAAGGAGACTTTTTCAAGGAGGGATATACTAAATGTCTGGCTGTGAAGAATCAGTGGTTAAAATACATTTTTAAAGGAGGGATTTAGACGTTTGGCAATGAAAGATGGTTCAGTACCCACTTTATTTGGAACAACATGCGTCTCCTAACCACAACCTGTAAGTATGATTATAGCCACATACTTGCTTAAATGAGTGTAAAATGTCTATCGTTGTTTTTATTGCTTGTATTAATGATGAAGGATGTCGTTGTTTAAACTCTATATACTGTCAGAGCCACGATAGTAAGCGGTTAACGTAACTCATGCTCACTAAGGGTTTTGCTATGACCCGGTTAGTTTACGTAAATGCTTAAATGAGTGTAAAATGTAAGTTTCTATCGTCGTTTTTATAGCTTGAATTAATGATGAATGATGTCGTTGTTTAAACTCTTAATTTGCTGTCAGAGAGTCACGTTAGCAAACGCCTAACGCATGCTGACTTACGGTTTTGCTATGACCCGGTTAGTTTACATAGTTGCTTAAATGAGTGTAAAATGTTAGTTTCTATTGTCGTTGTTATTGCTTGGATTAATGATGAATGATATGTATTGATGTCGATAATGTCTTCTCAGTAAATCATGTTAGTACTAGGTCAATACATACATTGCACTATTGTTGGTCTGTGCCAGTGATCTGTGGTCTATGCAGAGACTCTGTCAGTTGACCAATCAGAGCAGAGAAGGCTACTGAAAAGTGGGGTTTAGGCAGACTGAGTCTTTGAACGGCTTCACACAAATCGTTTGGGGATCTCTGAGAAATGGGGTAATTTTAAATTTATATTTTGACATAATAACAGTGTTTTTTGACCTTGCATGCATTTAAACCTGTTGCACGGGACTTATAAACAGTGATAGGATGCTTAAAATTGTCATCTTCCTGGCTCTTTAAACTTAATGCAAGTTTTTAAGATGATTGTGTTTTGCACAAAGAATTTCTTTAAATTCTCATTACCTCAATACTAAAAAACCCAACGAAGACCCCCATGTAATATCACTAATGAACATCTGCTCAACTAATACCAATACAAAACACAGATGTGAACTTTTGACATTACAACATCAACAAAAACAGCACAACCTCAGATAGTAACCAACCCCCTTATACAGAATATAATCATACATAAAGATCTGAACAATTTGGCATATCTGCTTTCAAGCTGCTACGTGCAGGCTGATGGAGGGCTTGTTTTCCAGGTCATTGTGTCAAATGTTTTCAGTGGAATATAAAAAAGTAGGTTTTGCTTGAGAAAGTTTGAAACTATACATTTTGATGGTGATGCGGCTCGATGCCACGGTGTGCATTATTTTAGAATAATTCAAAGGACCGGAGTTAATTATTCCGCTTATACCACGGTTACCACAAACATTGCTCTGGTGGTTATTTTAAGACATTTGACAGGTTAGGTGTGTGTTTTATCGAAAAATAATAAACACTCGTGCAACATTTCTCAACCTATCAAAATAAAGCATTTAACAGGCCTGTGGTATAAATATATGTAAAATAAACATTTTACTTAGTTTTTCAGCAACATTTTTCTGCTTGGTCAAGCAATTTGTGGATGACTTTCCTTAGGCATGACACCTCACTCACAATCCATAGCATAATATTCCAATAATGACAATTTATAGCAACACATTGCAAGTGCCAAAGCTGTTCTGATCTGCTCGCCTGGGCCCTCCATCATTAGACAGATATGCAAGTAATGTTGTTTGTCTTATAAATATATTACGGAAAGTTGCATATGTTTTTCCAAAAAATGTTTGTTAGCTTTAGGTTGCACCGAAAGGAAACATTTTGGCTGAAGCCTAAAAAAAAAACTTTGGCTGAAGCCTAAAAAAAAAACTCTCCGCTGAAGGCCGAATAACAAATTCAATTTTTTTCTCCAAATAATTTTGCTGATTTTCTCACCATTGCATAAGTTACATGTTCAGAATTTCCTTTTTTACTATATTTCACATTATTTAACAATTAATTTTTTTTTTCATTTCAGCAGAGATTATAGGCTTTACACCTGGGGCCTCATTTATCAACAGTGCGTAGAAAATGTTCTATATTTGTACCTACGAATGAAATTTAGAATGTGCCTAAGTACAAAAAAATCGGGATTTATCAAACGTGCGCATGGGGTTCGTACGCACATCAGTAAGTAATCCTTGATGATAAATCCCACTTGTTCTTAAGCACCATGCTAGTGCACGTTCATGGTCATTTGCATTCCGAAACGCCTCCGATGAACCATATATGGTGACAACACCTCCCGTTATAAGTCACGTGGTTGTGCTTTTTCCCACAGAAATTGAGTTACTGGTGGATGAGGTTAAATCCTAATAACACATCCTGTTTGGTTTAGTTAGTGCGGGAGGAATGACTAACAAAAGAAAGCAAATCTACATGTGAACATGTTACCAGTGAGTTTAATTCCGTTGAATATGAGGAGAGAACACTTCCAGAAATAAAAAAAGTGGGTTGACATTAAATTAACAGCAAAAAAAAAAACGCGTCACAGCACACCGACGTGAAACGAGTGCAACTGGAGGAGGACAGACAACTTTCCACCTTGGACAGCAGCATATATAACCAGCATCATTGCCGCGATCTTTGAAAACGCGCTACCGGCGGAATGGATTATTTGCCAAGTCTTCCAATAACGCAAGATAATCCATTGCGCTGTGTCAAGCATTTGTCGGAGACTTAATTTATACAAATCACATGTAGAGCTTTCACAGATACATATCACAAATAAATCATTATACTTATTTGCTGTTACCATACTGACATTGATAATTTTTAACACCTGCTTGTGGATAAAAAATAGACACTTCTTTACTCACTGGAACAGGGTCCTATGTAGTATCGCTATTCTACCACTAGATGCTGTGCGTACGCATACTCAGAGGTGTGCGTATATTTACACACATTTCTACGTATAAGTGCAATTTGATAAATTCCACACTTTGCGTAAAACTGTTCCTACGCACACTTTACGCACACTTCTGTGCGTACGCACGTTTGATAAATGAGGCCCCTGGTCTCTTTTCTGATAACTACAAATTTTTTTAACTGTTCCATTTGCATTCGACCACAAATGAGTCTTGGCTAAATGGATATTAATCCAATCTTTTATTGCTGTACAAAATGCAAAATACCTATTCATTTCTCTGCCTTAGGAATCTTGCATGGGTTCTTATGCAACAAAAGGCAGCACTAATGCACTAACATAACTTATGTTAAGCAGTGGATATGCAATCAAAAAGCTTATTGTTAATTTTTTTTTTGTCATTTAATATGAGCGTGTTTGTCAATGTAAGACTTTACTTGTTCTAGGAAGTTTTTATTACCTACTGTTGTTGCTCTTCGTTCCTCTTCTCATGTATGACATGAAGTGAAGCCCTAAACAGTCTTTCACTCTTTATACTGGTGCATTCACAGGATCATAAGTGAGTGTCATCAAAGAAATTGTTCTGTAAAATTTATTCCGTCTTTTCACTTTTTCGGCCAAACACCGAAAATTTGGTTTTTGCTTTATTCGTCCGAATAATTTTAGTTCCCAAACATTCGGTGCATTTTTAGTTAGCTTCATGTTACACTTCAAGGTAGTTTACATTGATGATTTTTGGACATTAGGACCAGTAAATAAGATTGCAAGCACACAATCAGTTATCGTAATCAATGGGCATTTGATCATAGCCAAATGATGATGGCTAGGCGACATGGCAAGTGCAAGTGATGGCAAGTGCAGTATCTCTAAGGCTTCTGGCTTCCATGCCAGAAGTGGTGAGAACTTACCAACAGTAGTCCCAAGAGGGACAATCCATGCTAGTAAATGCACAGGGGGAACAAAGGCTATCCCGAATGGTACGAGCCAACAGAAAGTGTACTGTGCCAAGTCACACAAAATTTTAATGACTTTATGGGAGGTATGTGTCACAACACACAGTGCATCAGTCTTTGCAGCATATGGTTCTGCCTGCAAAAAGTTGAAAGCACCAACAATAGTAATGTGATTGTCAGAAGTGGACCTTGAGGCAGTGAAAAAAGATCCCCAGAACCAACGAGTCCTGTTTTCTTTAACATTACATGGATGGCCATGTACGTGTGTGCCATTATTCATTACAAGTGACAGCACCAGAATCCATTGTGGGATGATAACCAGCCTCTGGATAGAGTTTGACGTTTTGCTGGGAAGCCTTTTGGGTTAAACCTTTCCGGCCCGCCCCCTTATTTTATGTGACTTACGAACTATTATATTATTATAAATTTTTTATAATGGGGAAAGGTCGAAAGACTAAATCCTATCCAGTGATGAAATGTTTTGTGATGTCCAGCTGGGATTAGCACACAATGCTTTTGTCCGATTCGCAAACTAAGTAATGAGTCATTTGAACCGATTCATTTAATTGAAACTACTGATCTGTCCGACTCTGAAATCATGAAACGTCTGTCAATCACTCGCTCCAACTTAAGCCAGGTAAAAAAATTCACAGCTTTTTTGCAAAGAGGGCAAGAAATGATGACAGTGAGAGTGACTGGTATCTGTGTCTGATAAATGTATGACCTATAATGTGAAGGAGGGAGTAAAACTCTTCTGAAAGATTATAGTTTTTCTAACCATACTTTGGCTTAAATATTGATGTTTACATATAAAATATTTCAGAGCACTTTGGCCTCTCTGATCACATGAATTGGGTATTATTTTACTCTGTGTCTATGAACACCGAAGACCAATTTTTACGCAGGAAAGACCCTGTTTTGGTATCGGAAAATGCATCTCATTTTATTACCTCTGCAATGAAGGATCAGAGAAATCTGTGTGACCACAATAATTTTTTTAAATGATTTGTATAATAATAAACACTTAAATACACTTTTTTTGTCCCAGGCTTCTACTTTCATTAATTGAATTATTACTAAAACCAGTAGTAATTGATTGCAGAGGACATTATGCAATGTAATAAATGAGTTAATGCATTCATACAGTCTTACAAATACAACTGGCCCATCGAGAGCAAATGTAATGCTGTTGTTGAGTTTGACACCCCTGCTCTAGAACCTCAGGCTAAATGCCTGAATAAAGGAAAAGAAAGATTTCCTGTTTCCTGTCTATGGTTGAATCTGACTCGGTAAAGCATCAGGGGACGGGGAGAGGCAGAATGTCACTGCTGACTTTAATAGCCCCTATGACATTGCTAAAAAGAAAATGATTTTGTGTATTTGTTGTTATGCAATGTATTTACACGGTTTATGGTTCAAAAACACATTATTTCCAAGTAGCCTACCATACATCATCTTTGGCCCGCCTTTCTGAAACATGTTGCTTTGTACAAAGCTTATCATTCTGAAAAGCTAGGTGTGATCCGATTGGCCAGCTATCCAGTGCGTTGTGTTTTCCCAAATACCTCAAACGTTTGATGGAAATGAAATGCTCCTTACCGTATTTGGAAGATCGGTTCCCATAGCAAAAATACAAGCCCGAATTGGATCCAGAAAAAATGCAGATGACCAAACTTTGCCAGCGTGGCCCTATAGGCTTTGTATTGGCAAAATTTGGCCCGTGGAGAAAAGTACATGAGAAACCTTGTGCTATACCCTCAACATCGAGTGGCATTTTCTTATCTGTGACTTCAGTTAATATTTCAGATTCAGAATAAAAAGTTTATAGAAATTCCAGTTCAGTTAGAAGCAAATATATGTAATTTGATTATTTTATGTGTGTCATTTGTGTTTTGATAGATGATTTATCTCAATATTCTACATTACAA
Organism: Paramisgurnus dabryanus; assembly: GCF_030506205.2. Lineage (NCBI taxonomy): Eukaryota > Metazoa > Chordata > Actinopteri > Cypriniformes > Cobitidae > Paramisgurnus > Paramisgurnus dabryanus. The sequence goes on along the minus strand of NC_133356.1, from coordinate 35,027,361 downwards.
GTAATGTATTTTTTTATTTGGGCTACTTGCATTTATTTCGGTGCCTGTCCGAAAGGCTACCAGGGATTTTGTAATTTAAGCCCTGGCATAAGTAACACAAACAAGCGGTTGTTAGTGCTAGATCTGTCAAACAATGGAAAAAAATGGTCTTATGTGAACACAACAAATTTTTTGTTTGCATACAGAGACACCTCAGCTCTTCTTATTTTGTCAAATTGACATTGGCACAGCTAACCCTCTCTTACAAGACTCCCCAGTGTCCCCTAGCTCTTACATTTGAGCATCTTTAAGCTAGCCATTTTTGCCTAAAATGTACGCTTAACGTTTTATCAATCAGTTTCTGATGAGTTCCCATCCCATCAGGTGTTCTTCATTGTTCAGTCCAAGTTTTAAACATTTAAGCATACACCTTCAGATCAAGTAGTTTCTAAGATCGCTGTAAACATTTCTGTCAAGTGATCTTCAATTTATGAATGGTGGGGAACATTTTGACTTATGATTGTGCAATGTTTTTTTTTCACCTAGCCTCTGTAACTTGATATCACTGGAACTCAGAGAGAATGCGCTGACTTATTTACCAGAGTAAGTGTACACCTTACAAACATTTTTTGTGCGCTTTCATGTGTATTTTAATGTGTTCTAGAAAGGAAACCAAAACATATTTCTTCTGCTTTGATCCAATCAGGTCTCTGTCTCAACTTCAGAAACTTGAAGAACTTGATGTAGGAAACAATGAACTGTATACTTTGGTAAGTGCTAAGATATTTATGACCTGCTCTTAAAATGACTAAAAAACAGGGCTAGAAATGGCAGAAACTCACAAGGGGGACTCTAATTTAAATGGGGGGGGGGGGGGGGTTCTTTGTTCTCAGGTTAAAGAAACATTTTGTAGAGCAGGGATGGGCAACTTCGGTCCTGGAGGGCCAGTGTCCTTCAGAGTTTAGCTTCAACCATAATTAAACACACCTGAAGCAGCCAATTAAAGCCTCACTAGGCATACTAGAAACATTTAGGCAGGTGTGCTGAGGCAAGTTGGAGCTAAACTCTGCAGGACACCGGCCCTCCAGGACCGAAGTTGCCCATCCCTGTTGTAGAGTGTGAAAATTTTTATAGATATTATAAATCAGAGGAAAAGTCTGAAATGAAACCAATGCATCAGTCATAAAGTGCCATTGTGACTGTGAAGTATTATAAAATAATAGTTGCAATAATATATCATAATGGTGAGTCATTTTTAACTGTTATTAACTTGTTTAAATTATAATTCCTTTTCAATTCCACCATTTATAAAATTTCACCAGCGAGGTGGACTCCTTCCCCCCATATCCAGGCCGGCTAATAACCATAATTAGGAGCTGGCTACTGTACATGAGGCTTTAGTATCTAACATTTAGTGATTTATTCTTAAAGATGAAAACCAAAATTTGAAATAAAAAGTTTTAAGTAAGTACGTTTAAAATAATTTTTTTTATGTTTATGTATTTTCCTTATCCTCATTAACAACGGTTTGCTGCTGATAATGATTTATAAGTTTTTTTAATTGCACGGAAATAAACAAGGAGTTAAAGTTTGTAAAGTAAGCAGATATGGTGATATAGAGGCAAAAGATGCATCTTTAAGGGCCAGATTTACTAACAGCTTGCACCGGTTCACAAACGTTTAACATTGGTGTGCATTCTCGTGCACAGTGGTAACAGTCTCCCACTGCATACTTACTTCTCCATCTGAAGCCTGTCAAACCTGTTTTCTTGCAGCCCGAGACAATCGGTTATCTTGTCAGCCTAAAGGACCTCTGGCTGGATGGGAACCAGCTGTCTGAAATACCACCGGTAAAGTATTTCTGAAATGTTCTGTTGATGTCATTTTTAGAAAACTGTCAGCAACATTTTCTCCATTCCTCATATACCGTATTCTGACTCCAAGCAGTGAGGGTTGTCATTATCATCAAAGTGAATTGCTTGTTTTATTTGGAGGCTTAAGCACCTCTCACATTTTCTACAGAAAAAATGTAGTTTAAAAAAGTTTTTCCCAAAATTTAGCACAGGCATTTAGCAATTAAAATAGACAAACAAAAAACAGTATAGGAAATGAAAACTTACATCTCTCACATGGGTCCTGGACCATCCTTGTTCTTGTTGTCAGGATGATTTAAGAAAAATAATTACTCGCTTCAGTAGCATAAAGGTTTTCGCCACTATTTAGAACATATGAATCAACTAGTTGTGATTTCAGACACCGCTTTCTTGTTTCAGTCCACGAGCTTTCCAGCGTGTTATGGTTTGCGCAGTCATTTTTTTTAAAGGGTCGCGCTTTAAAAAAAATCTGAAAACCACTGTCCTACATTAGCTTGTTGAACACATGTACTTGTTAGCTTTTTATTTGTCTCTCTTCTGTCTCTGTCTTTTTATTGTTTTTATTGCTAAAACAAACACGCGTACATCTCTCCTTCATGAATATAGCCATTCAACATTATTTTTAATGAAGCTGTTATTTGTTATAATCAAATGCTATAACTTTCCCTTTATCCTTAAGGCGTTTGCAAAAAAAAGTTGTGCTGTTGCATCTCTGCATTCATGTGTGCACCTGTGTGATGTCTTTTCCTCAGGAACTAGGTAGCATGAGAAGCCTTACATGTCTGGATGTATCGGAGAACAAATTGGAGCACCTTCCAGATGAGATGGGAAACCTCCTTGCCCTTTCTGACCTCCTGATGTCCCAGAACCTCATTGACATGCTCCCAGAGAGCATAGGTCAGTGTTTATGCATCTAACATCCTACAGCAGGGTCTGTTTGTGTTTACCTGCAGAAACAGGATAATGATCCTATTAAAAGAGAGTAAAGCAAAATAAGTCTTAGCCTATGTTTTGCATCAAATAAACCATAGTTTAAGAGTTTAGTTTAACAGCACAACTGATCTGATTTTGTTATTTCATAGCAGTGTTAAGCTGAAGTGTGCGATGTTTTACACTAGGATGGGATTTTTACACTATGATCTTAATGTTCTCCTTTAGGAAAATTAAGGCGGCTTTCGATATTGAAAGCAGATCAAAATCGCTTAGTCCAGCTGCCTGAGAGCATAGGTGACTGTGAAAGCCTCACTGAACTGGTGCTTACTGAAAACCAGCTTGTGGTAAGTTTCCATGACATGCAAATCACCCAAGTGCACCAATCACTGCCTTTATTTCTTTATTAACTATTTATTAAGCATGGAAAGTTGTAGAAATTTAGTATGGTAAGAAAATCAAGCTTGTGTATTGTTACCGCAAATTGCTAGTTAAAGAAGGTGCTTAACCTACAGAAAATCAACTGTATATTTATTTTATATGAAGATTGCAACCCTAACCAAAAGTTGGATCATGTCCAAATACAGTTTGTTTGATATTCAATTATTATTGTTTTAAAGCATAAAGTGTAAATCTGTAATCTGAAACAGGCCCTGCACTTTACCAAATATATAAAATTACTGGTAACTTGCAGAGTAATTTTCTTTACATGGGTTATAGTTAAATGATGTCTAGCTGACATTACCCACAAAATCGTACCTGACAGCTGGAATTATAAATTAATAGTCTCAGTTTACTGTTGTCAATCCGGGTAAGACAAAGGGATTTTGATACACTTTTTATGTACTTGGCACTTGCTGTACCTCAAGGGCTAATTTATGTTTATTTTTAACCAGTTACAGATTGCAGTTTTAAATAATTAACTAAAAAATGTTAAAAAAAATTATAAAATGTTCTCTATAATGGGGAAATCATGCAGTAATATCAGAATTTGACGGTTTGAAATCATCTCCGTTTCGTATGTCACGAACATGTAACCAATCACATCATCACAGTTGAACGAGTAGATCAGTAGTTCGAGTCATTAGCTGGGTTCCCATCATCGTGATTTCAAGCGCATTTTGAAGTATTGCATAAGAAATGAGTGATCGAAATGTCAAATTTAATTGAATAAAAGTTTTTACGCTCGTTTGAGTTGTTTTTTGACTTATGCGAAAAATGGTAAATGCGAAAAATGGGAAAATGAAACACATTTGCCATAGCGACATAGCGAACATTAGACCCACGTGACTGATTGTTTAGCTGTATCAACTGTCATTGTCTTCACCATATATTGGGCTTGACGTCTGTGCACAGCATTCAGTTTGGCAATTATGAGCTGCACAGGCAGTACATTTATAACTTGCCCAATCGTAAATAAATGCAGTCCTGTCTCAATTTTCTTGTTTTATTTACTGTTGATTACTAGGTTACCAATATCACAGTCATGTGCTCAAACAACTTGATGGAAACACACCTAATTCGCATTTGTTTGTTTTCCTTTTTTGCAAATTTTGAAAGGGAGAAACCCCACTATAGATATGCATGGATGCTAGATAGACTCAGCTGAAATGATTGCAGCACTGCTGCTTCAGCTCTACTTCTGTGATGCTCACATGTGAAGTGTTAATTATCTTTAACCTGTTAACATCAGCGCTAAAAAAATTAGTGCTGCAAATGCACAGTTCACAGTTCATTGCATTGTGTAAAAAAGGCAGTTATGTGTCTGAAACTTCTGAAACACTGAGACTAATGATGTTCAAAGTTGAGTTTTAAGTGATAAAATTATGTATTGCAGGGTAGCTTCAAATTGTTAGAAAGGATGATTTTTTCTTTGACAGTAGAGGTATTGATGTAGGAATGTATTTTTCCCTCAGAACCTGCCAAGAAGTATCGGAAAGCTAAAGAAACTGTCCAACTTCAACTGTGATAGAAATCGACTGACATCTTTACCAAAAGAGGTATGAGACCCTGGTGTGTCCAAATGAAAGCAATTCAGCCCTCGAATCTTATTGGAAAAGATCATCTTTCCAATCTAGGCCAAATATAAATGTCTTCACATGATTTTATTATCTGTACACTTACTAAGTTAGCTGGTAATGAACCTTGACAATATAGTTTGTGTTTTGTTAATGAAGAGTAGCTACAAAGCTTTTGTGATTATATTAATATATCTGGGGAATGAGGTTTTGTTAACACTACTACTGTACAGTTCTGCATGAGAAGCATAATTACTGATTTACTCTAAAAAGCTTACTGTCATTTTCTTGAAGTAATATGAAATGAACAGGTTGATGTTATTCTGACATTTCTTTTGAAAATCACAATACATTGTATTTACAAAATGTTAACTCCTTTAAGAAGGGATCTCTCATGACTTTAAGGTAACATGAAACAAACTGTTTTCAAAATATAAATAGTTGATCCAAAATGTTGTAAGGTTTGCTACAAACTATATTTATGCAGTGCATACAGTTACCAACAGCTAATTTTCTGTAATGTTTTGATTTCGTTTGAACTAGTTTTTCCGAAATTTAACCCACGCAGTTTACAGTATATAGAACGGTATAAAGTACAACTTTATAAACCGTATAAACAGAACCACTTTTCTGTAAAAACACATGCATAAAAGAAACAACTGTCTGTGTCTTTTGGCTTAAGGACACTCTGCATTTTTTCTAAACTTCAATTCTCAGTAACAACTCCCACGTCTACTTGGAAATGGCATCCTTTAAAAACTCAGTATTACACAGCACTCAGGAATGCTTGATTCTGATTGGACAGTCGCAACATTCCAATGTTTATATTTCCCAGATCATAACCGCCTGAAACTGATTACACATTCATTTAGCCTCGTTCAGGTACTGTGATTCATTTTGACAGGTGCAATTTAATGCTTACAAAAAATCTATGTAAATACACAAAATTAATAACAGATGAGATTTTAATAACAAATGGTTAAACCAGATGCAGAAGTTATATACTGTAGTGGTTTTTCATTAAACCTCATTGCTTGTTCTACAAAATGTCTAAATAAAGCCATGCTTGGCGAGTCCATAATAAATTGTGTAGATTAGCAATGTGTCATGGTGTAAGAGAGTTCAGTTTGACAACAGTTACACAAAACGTGAATTAAGCTGTAATGGCAGACTGTAAGACTTTAATAGCTTTATATTTCTAAGAAACTTGTAAATGGATACCCTTCATTGGATGAAAGATGCCATGTAGCGACAGTTTAGCAACATCATGACAACGATCATGCATTATCCAAGTGTTTGAAATATGTATACGTTGTGCATTCTCTTATGTTCATTTATTCTTATGTTTTCCCAGTGTGCATAATTATTCCATTCATAAAAATGCCATTGTCTGAAATCTGCTTAAAGTTATGTTTTGCCCCTGCACCACTTTTTGCACAAATTTGCCACAAAAACCTTAAAATGTGTGCAGCGGGGTCACATGAATGTCTAAGCTGCACACGCAACAGATCAACTAAGCAATATGATGTGAGAGGACTGTGTGTCATCGCACCCCAAACAACTCCGAAATAAAAAACGCAGAATTACCATTACGATGTTAAGAGAGCGCATTTCATCCTGGTTTCTTCAAAACAATCGCATCCTAATGACGAAAGCGTGCCAAGTCTGGATCGGTCAAATGTATAGTGCTTTTGTGGGAGTAGGGAGGGGGACTATCATGCTCAGGCATTGTTTGGTTGGGTTGGGTTAGGTATGAATGCTTGTGTTAATTCTTGTGTGAATGCTTTGGTTTGAATGCTGAATCATGGCATAGTGACCCTGCTGCTACGAGTTGGACTTAAAGGGATAATTCACACAGAAATTTAATTCTGTCATTATTTTTACTCACCCTAATGTTGGTCTAAACCTTTATAAGTTCGAGGGTCCAACTAGGGTTGTTTTTCCTATTGTGGAAGTCAATGGGTAACGTCAACTCATACAGGTTTAGAACAACGGCTGACTTTCCACCTGACTGGCAAAAACGTATATTAGCACACTGGCCTAGGGCTACCTGCCTTGCCCTGAGGTGTCTCATGATTTTGTTGCTGATAACACGGTTCTTTACTTGTATGTAGGCACGTGTGTTCTTAGAATGGGGCATTGCTGATGGATGACGAACACACAGCTTACTCTGTTATTGTTGTGTCTTGTGTCAGTGGTCAGTAGTCCTCTAGCGTCCTATGCTGATAAACCCTCATGTCTTGTTTCTCCTCAGTGCCTTCCCAGTGACAGCTGAAAGACATTTGAGGTTTTTAAACAAAGGATCTGTGTATAAGTGAAGCAGATTGCTCTCTGCTGTCATTCACTCAGCTGTGACCTCTCTGATATCACACAAGCACACCCAAGACAGCAAGCTCACATCAAGCTCTTATTATTTTATCAGCAAACAGAAGACCATAAACAATCGTACCACTATTGCACACAGTATTTCAGTGTACTATTGTGTTAAATAAATGCGCAGTCACTTCTAAATGAATATGCCAAGTTGCTACGTTGTTTGGCAATTGTGTACAACTGATGCAAAACACATTAACAAGACGTCTTGGTTCTGTTGCTATAAATGTGGGAAAATTCCCAATATGGTCCCACCTTCCGGTAAAAAGCAAATTATTATTCGTTAAAGACTTATGATTCTCTGAAAGAGAGGCTCTGTGCTGAGTGTTGTGAGATGTTTGCCAATCTGTGTGCAGACGCAGTAGCTGTAACAACCTGAATGTTTTTGTCTATTTGGTAAAATTTGAGCTGAAGAAACAAAATTTATGGTACAGTTAATGTCAGGTGCTTTTATATGTCTTCCTTCATATGACTTGGTAGCCATATTTACAATGCCTCATACAGAACCAGGTCGGGACATTTCTTACCAGTGGCTACATTTTTTTTTAACACACAGTCTTGAGCATTAGGGTGTTTTTACGCTGCCAGTTTAGTGCGATACCAGGCACGGTTCACATGAAAAACTTGTAATATGAAAACTGTCATGGGCACCAGTACAGAAACCGTGGCCTACCTGAAGGAGGAAGCAAAGTAACATGCGTTTTCCCATGCATTTTGTCAATCCTTCGTTTCCATAATGAAAGATTACATGACAACTCATGAATAATGGCACGCGTATAATTCCTCCCGCTTTGAAACTCAATGGAAAAGCTAACCGAGTCAAATAAAGTGAGTTTACACGACCCGACCCGTGGTGTACTATGCAATTAAAAAGTGCCATAAGTTCTGTCGAATGCTGTTTGGCCTTTATTTCGCTGTAGATTTACAGATTGATCAGTGACCCTTTAAGGAACTTATCATTTTACAGGTGGATGCCCATGTTATAGGGAAATAATATTCTTTCATTGGTTTTATTGAGGAGCTTTAGGTGACATATTTCAGTTTTTGATATGGTGAACAGATGACAATGAATTTCACCCAGGAATAATGTCATTGTTGGTCCTTTTCCATCAACCAATCAGATTAAAGGTTTAAGGATGCATATGGTCTCACGGTTTCCAATTTTTTTTAATCTTCAGATTGGTGGCTGCTGCAGTCTGAATGTTTTCTGTGTACGAGAGAACCGTCTAACACGCATCCCTCCTGAGCTCTCGAAGGCCACAGAGCTGCACGTTCTTGATGTTTCTGGAAACAGGTTTGTCAGAGCAAAGTGAACTCTGCATGCAGCACACCATCCTTTTAACAATTATATGAGATTTTGTTATGTTACATTTAATTAGAAGTTAAAGGAGCGTTTCGGGTTAGATGCATCTTATGTGGGATTCAGTACTTAAGCAGTATCGCTGAAGTAGAAGTGTGCTATAGCTCTATATCATCACAGCTGTGATTAGGCCAGAGGCACAAGGCAGCAGGCTGAGGCAACACAGCCATAATGATAAAGAGAGATATTGCTTTTATACAACAGTTCGACATTACAAGTTTGAAAAAAGAAAACTAGAAAACAACAACAGAGTGATTTTAACTCTTTCCCCGCCAGCAGTTTAAAAAAAGTTGCCAGCCAGTGCCAGCATTTTTCCTGATTTTCACAAAAGTTTAATGCCTTCCAGAAAATGTTCTTCTTTAAATATATAAACAAACAATATATCAGATAAAAGAACAGACCCTCTGCTTTCAAAAAAATAAATAAAAGTTTCATCCTACCTTTATTAGTTCTCTTGTAATCATCCCTCAAACATGGGTAGGTTTCTTCAAAAACACCATAATTCCATTTTTGCCAAGGACTTTTAATAGAGATCAGATGCAGAGCGATCTTTAAAACATACACGGAGTTATTTCTCTTTCACGTGAGGCGCTACTTCCGGGTTGTATAAGTTGCAGAAGTGCACCACCTGGTGGATAATAGCCGTATTGCGGAAAGACGGAAAATCTCGTCATTGGCGGGGAAGCGTTTTCTCTTAATTGTCGAGATATCTCGTCAATGGGGGTGAAAGAGTTAAAAGCCTTTTTGTTGGGGAACAACTTTCTTCCGTCACGGATTTGAAGGCCAGAATGACAGGTAACCTTTCGGCTGTTTGTTTTGAATGTCATAATAACCCAATAGATGGAATAGCCTTTCTCAATATTATTGTTTCTTGGTCACAAAGTGTAGTTTTAAAATTAGTTCATGCGGGAATATATAGGTATACTATTCAGATCTGCAGTCGGTTAGTAAAGATAGAGCCTATTTGAACATTGGCTTAGAAAACTTTGGATGTAAGAACCAGCTCTGATGTAGTTGTGTTTGTTGGTCAAAAATTACAATTTTATTTGTTTTGAGTTAATTAAATCAGCAGTATTTTGGTCTTATGAATCTAGTACTTGTTTTTTTATATTTAGTCTTTTTTGACTATTGAAACACGTTGTGAGTAGGAATGTAACGATTCAATTGCGTGTCCCATTAAAAGGCTGCGATTCTTTGTTTCATGCACAGCTTGTGCGTGTACTACGGCATTTGGTCAGTAGAAAGTCCTTATCAATCTAAAATCATTATGAGTCAGAGTCGTTTATAACGTGCATTTTAAAATGCAACACTCGTTAAGTAAAAATCATTCAAAATATTCTTTATTATCATGAAAATACCTGAAACAATTTGAAGAACAGCGTATAAATATTCCTGTAGACATTTCCTGGAATAGCATTTGTAATGCTGCTTCTTCTGTGGCACAAAAGGAACATTCTGCATGAGAGCGCCCCCTTGCGTTTGGATGTGCCAAGATTTCACCGTAATTCATTCATTGAGATAACTCGCGTTTGCATGATTAATCGTTACACCCCTAGTTGTGAGTCACCACTGCAACACGCAGAAACATCTCTTTGATTTAAAAAAAAAACTGGTTACAATATAAGACACTTAATTATTCTTTTTTTATGTAGTACTGACAAGAACAAAGTCCAGTAATAAAGTGAGTGATTGTATAGAGTATAGATTAAATGAAAAATCAATAGTATATTAATAAAGTTTTATTAACGTTTACCTACCCCAAAAAATAACAGACTAAATATGAAAAAGTTATAGATTCATTCAGTTATAGATTCATGCTGGTTTGATCAACCCAAAACAAAACCTAATTTTTGACATCAAACACATAAATTAGAGTCGCCGGGAAATAAGTTTCCATGTCTGAAATCCGGTGGAGGTCAGCGGGCTACGCGAACGCTGGCGCCCGCTGGTGCAACTGGATCTCGCGTCCAAAGCCGTGTAATTTCTGTTGCCAAAAATTCGGTGCACAAGGATACGAGAAAGTGATGTGTGGTGACTTCATAAAACACTGATTAGTAACTAGTTCCATTTTTAAAAATGCACATTCATACTGTATGGAAAAAAGTTTGAAATATGCGTACCATAATGTTTGCCCCTCTGTCACCATCTCCGTTTGAAATATAAGAAGTTACTTGATTTTTTTACATGGGTTGAAGTCAAACTGCGATTCCTTGCAAAATTGTACCTGACAGCTCAAATAAATACCATTATTATAAGCTTACTGTTGTGAATTATTGGAAGATAAAGAAACACAGTAAACACAGTTTTTATGTACTCGCTTAATATGTTTGTGTTTTTGTTATTTTAACAAAAAAATTGTGAATTGCAGCTGTAGGTGGTTTACACTGTTTTAGGATTTAGTTGTATAGAATTTGATGTGTTAACTGTTATAACTTTAAAGAAAAACAGAAAGTCTCTGGTAGTAATAATGCTACTCTGTCTGTCTCTCCATAGGCTCCTTTATCTGCCACTGACCCTGACTGCTCTTCGTCTCAAAGCCCTTTGGCTATCAGAGAATCAGTCTCAACCTTTGCTCACCTTTCAAACAGATGTGGACCCTGAGTCTGGTGAAAAGGTGCTCACCTGTGTACTGTTACCTCAGCAACCTTGTGAATCTGAAAGCAAAGGTAGTTTTGTTGTACTTCTGTATTTAGTCATATCCTGTTAGGTGGGTCATAAAATTCATAAAATGATAGCTCATAAACTAGCTCGAGCTCATAAACACATACAATTTAAATGTTTACTTAAATGTTATATATTATGCCATGTGTTTTAATAATATGTAAAGGGCCATGTCTTGGAATTTTTTATGCACTATGACAAAATGCCATGTAAAACTATTTTTGGTAATTCATCAAAAACTAAATCAAATGCTAGTGTATACAGTAGCCCTATAGAGAAGGTTTTATTGTCTAAACAACACAATGAAACTGTTTAGAGATATTTGATCATTTACATTTGATGATAACAACAGGACAGGTTTAGGTGTTTATCTGCAAGGAGGTTCTGCCCAAAATCCAATCTTTTGGGTGCTTCTCTTTAAGCCCTGTCCTGTCCTGTCCTGCAGCAGGGTTTATCTAGTGCCTGCCACAGCCATGCGGTTCAATACATTCACAAGGCTATGTGTATGTACTGAAGCGTGGCACGTGTAGAGTCGGACTCAATATCTCCTTCCACAGTCATGTGCTGCATTTTTACATACTCTTATGGGATTGGATGGCTAAAGAGGCTTATCTCCTCTTAGGCCGACTTGGCCTCAGCTGTTATGACACACAGTTTTCTCCCACATCCATATCTTATTATAAAAGCTTTCATTTTTAAGGGCCTTAACCTCTGGTTATCATATGATGAATGTATAGAAACAACATAAAGCATATCATAAAAATTATAAAAAACGGATAAACAGCAGTTCTTCCTAACATGCAAAGTTAAAAAGTTTTGCACGTGGCTCGTCATCCTCAACCATCCCCCGGGAAGCTTTTCTTCTTCTTCTTCTTCTTCTTCTTCTTCTTCTTCTTCTTCTTCTTGTTTTATTGGTGGGTGTCGTTTGAGTAATATGTTACAGATATCCTGGCACGCTTTACCAGAGGTGAATGTAACAAACATCAAATACAGCCAGTGGGATTTTTTGTAGAAAGATAAAAAAACGGGAGAAAGATGGGAAGTTACTTAAACGGGATGATGGCAGGATAGAATGGTAAAATAGGGGGTTGACAGTTATGCATATGCGGGTACATGATATGAATATGAAATAAGTCTAACATAAATATGTTTTAGTAAGCACTTGGTTTATTTAAAACTCCAAAAGTCAGACAGAAAAATAAAACATCAATTACCACAGAAGCCCACCACACATCACTGCACCTCCATTACAGGCTAATAGGTGAGAAGGACATGTGGAGGTCAGATCACTGTTGATGGGGGCAGGGATGGATTGTTTCACAGTAAGCCTGTGAGTAAGACTGGATTTAAAATCATCCAGAGCCCTTTTGTACTCGGATTATAGACACCTCAGCGTGCTTTACTGAACAAAAACACAGAAAACCTTGAATATGTTTTCATCATTGTGTAGCAGCAATGATTTTTCTGGATCACAGCTCTATATATGGGATGTGTCCTATATTTTATTTGAATATATGATGAATATCACAAATAAACTACTTGGCTGTATGATTTTGTTACTTAATCTTATCTGCAATAAAGATTGAATTTACTTGATAATTTTATCTTAATTAAAACATTTTGATGTGTAGTATTAATGACAAGAGTTCATTCTGATAAAAAAAGAAAAAAAAACATTAGTTCGTTCACAAAATTGAATAATTTGTTTCAGAATCACTTCATTTTTATAGTGAGATTTTCTTAAAAGGCATGTGGGTGACATTAGAAAAAATGTCCTCTCTCTTTTCCAAGTATTGGTTAAAATGCCTGTCACTCAAGTGGCCACACCCTTAATTATGCAGAACTTTAAGGCTTAATATCATTTAAATGGATGAGTTACAAAAACTTGTGTAAAAATATTTTCAAATTCACCCCCCTCACAGTTGTCACAGTGTTACCAATTCATTTAAGTTCACTTCAATTTTATTTATATAGCGCTTTTCACAACTGGTGATTGTTTCAAAGCAGCTTTAAGTTAATAGAAGCAGTGGAAAGAACAGAAAAACGACAGATAGCACAACATAATACACAATAGCACAAGCAGCTAAAATCAACATTATAAGCGTGCGTATTGCTAATGTAGCTAATGTACCAGTTGATGTGTACAGTACAAAATGTAATTACTGTATAAACTTTACCAGAAGTCTTCTTTAATAATTATAAACATTTATATAGGGCTTTTCTGCAGCGCTCAATGTTTTTCATGAACCTGGGGAGGAATCATGACCATAAATATTTTATACTTTGTGTTAATAATTACAGTTGTTGTTCAAAAAGTGAAAATCTATCTAAGGTGCTTTTTACACCTGGTCACTTCATGTGCTTTCTTTGATCAGATAGCTATCTGATTTGTTAAAACGGCTCCATTTACATTTGGCCACATAAATGCGTCTTGTGAGAACAGATATGAATCCGATCTTTTACTCCTGCTCAAAATGCAAATGAATTACTCCACCTTAAAAAACTTAAGACGATGTTTATGCAACAAAAGGCAGCACTTACTATTTGTTGTACTGTATGTTGGCCGGCGAACGTGCGGTGAGCGTGTAGTAGAGAGCAGCAGGAGAGTACCTATTTGCCGGCTAACTTCCGGGTGATGTGCTTACATTTGGGAGGATTAAGCACTGACATATTTGGTTTCATCAACCAGATGCACTTACACTTGTCCAGTTTCGCCTGAAATGCGTCCCAAACCACCTCCTGAGATGGTTTGAGCGATCAGATTTAAACGTCTAGAAAAAGTTTCGGAGGGCATTTACACCTGGTCTTTTTACGATTGGATAGCTATTCGATCAGAGAAAAAGCATGTGTTTCTTTTCCATTCTGTCAGAAATGTAGCCCATTTTTGCAGTGTTATTTCTGCTATTTCAGGCAACACATCTGATGCAAGCAGACATATTATTAAAGTTTTGTGTTCTGGTTCAGATAACCTGGCTCGCTGTGGTGCCGTGGAGAGTCTGCTGGAGAGTGGTGTGTTGGATGACACGTGGGATGAGAAAGCTGCAAACAGAATGAGCACCATTCGATTTGTTGAGGATGATGGTGATGATGATGAAGATGATGAGGTGAGGAAGACATTCTAATTTACTTTATGTATAGACAGCTTTTCACGATCTTGCATTGTAGCAAAGCAGCTTAAATGAATAAGGTGTTGGGTCACTGTTTGCCTTTAATACAGCTGCAAACCTTTTTGTAATAGATTCTTATAACTTTTGAACAACGTCCAGTGTAATGTTGTACTCCATTCATCTATTAGATCATTAAGCTAAAATCAGCAAACTAAAATTTAGTTGGATAAATTGGAATGGAGCCTTAGACAGGAAATAGTCATCAAACATCTAAAATGATCTTTATTTGTATGTTTTCAGGGGGTGTACTTTCCTAAATGCTTAAATAATACAAAAGATGCATGTCTATCCGCTTGTGCATTTCCATTTTAAAACATGCAGGAGTTAGAAAATACAGTTCAAGACTTGCTTGATGTTAAAAGAGTAATTAAGAAAGAAACGTATATTTGCATAAAGCATCTATATTTATCCACACCCATGCTGATAAGGCTATTCAAAACTTGAAAAGTGTTAAATTAATGTAAATAGAAAACAGATAAAAATAAGTGATTAAGTTGCGATTAATCACAAGTTAACTCGATTGACAGCCCTAATATATACACTAGTCAATAGACAAAAACAAGAATGGGTTTTAATCCACTTTAAATGTTGACTAGTATATACACTATATAAAATATATACCAAATATAAACCGATAGCCTCTTTAAGATATTTAATCAATTGGCATAAAATGCAAACTCCTACAAGTAATGAAGAAAACAAAGAGAGAATAGAGAAAATCTTCTCTTGGCCTTCATCTGCAGAACTCTTCTTTTGCTACAATGTTAAGTCTATACATTTTTTATTTTTATCTCAATTTTCTATATTGTGAGAGGTTTAAATCGAAGGGCATTAGAATGAGTTTTGGGGCTTACACCCAAGCTGTTGATGATAATATCTATATGCTAATCTTAAATCTACTCATAACAGCCAAAATGTTCGGCAGATGCATACCTTTTAAGATGTACCATCCTTCAGTTTCTGGAAATCGAAACAAAAATATTATGTGATACAATTATGTGATCATTTTAGCTAATGTTGCATCAGGTTCGTCAGGTGTTATGAAAATTAGCCATTTTTTTGTGGAAAAAGTGTATTAACCATGTGTGGTTTTGGTGTATTGATTACTATTAGCAAAACCATGTTTTTTGGTTTTAAAAGGGAAATATTTTACAATACTTTTTAAAGATGTCAAATAAATATTTGGTGTCCCCAGAGTACTGTACATAAGTTTTATCTCAAAATACCATATGGATGATTTATTATAACATGTTAAAATTGCCACTTAGTAGGTGTGTGCAGAAATGTGCTGTTTTTGTGTGTCCTTTTTAAATGCAAATGAGCTGATGTCGTGTTTGGAAAGTGCAGATTAAGGGGTGGAATTATCACAGGGGAAGCCAAATGACTGGGTTGTACTTTTTCAACTTTTCTAGTTTGATAGAAGCACTGGGGACCCAATTATAGCAATTAAACATGGTAAAAGTCTGATTTTCACAATATATATCCCCTTTAACTGTAGTAAAACAATGGTTCATTTTCATAAGGGAGTGCATACAAAAAATCACATACTAGAGAAAAAAAGTGTAGTTATATGCCATTTAATCATAGTTGTTGTTTCGTGGGACTGTGGTATAAACCAAAGACTATGAGCTTAAATAAACAATTCTGCTTTTTCTGTTTCTCAGAGAACACTGTTGCGGCGGGCAACACCGCACCCCGGTGAGCTAAAGAACATGAAGAAGGTGGCCGAAACCATTCGTAAGGATATGATTGCTGCCAAAGGCCTGGATTCCAACAAAAACGAGGTCAATAATGCTGTGGACCATATGACAACATCTGTGTGACTGCTTTAACTCTGAGATGTCTCTTACCCAATGTCTTTCCCTGCAATGCCCACGTACAGAGCCATTTCTCACTGCCCCTGTTTCCTCCCAGGGCTTGACCAACTTTTTGCTTTCCTGGACCCACCAGAGCCCTTTGTCCGGCCCTGCCGCTCTTTAACCATCTTGCCCTGTGTCAGGGACAAGACCCCAACCAGGTGCCTTCTTTTATAAAGATCTGCACAGCAAAAATGTACAATGGAATATGCACACATTTCACATCTCCAATAATTCAGTGCTTTCCATTGGTTTTTATTCTTTTACACACAGAGTAGGTAGTTGCACTACAAGTCTTAGACTCTTTATATAATAAATCGATATATATTTTGATCTGTTTTTTATTTTTTTAACACTGGGTCCATCTCTTTTTTAATTGGTGACGTATGGAGCCCAGGCACTTTTGGGCCTACTGATTTTAAAAATTATTGTATAGTTGCTTGTGAATATTGATACTTTTATACTTACGGCAGCTCAGGTGGTGTAAATTTTTAAGAAAATGATGTGTAGCCAGTTTCTTAATCAATGAACTTTTTTTATTTCCATCGCTAGTTAAACAGCATTTGAACAAAGACTTCAAATCTTAATACTTGTCTATATATAAGGGTGCAGCTTTGATTTTATCATGAGGTCTTTCTTTTTAACCATCCTAGTTGTCTTGCGTATGAACATGTTTTGTACTTAAAATAAGGGCTAATGTGGCTCGGGACCGTGACCTTAAACACTCCAGCATTGTTATGAAATTGGGCTACGGCTATCCAACAGACTTGCACTGTGCTTTATAACTTTATAACAACCGAGTTTTTTGATCATCCAGTTTTAGCTGCAGTTTTAAGTGTGCTTCCAGCTTTTTAAAAACTGCTACAACAAAAATCTTTTCATTTACAATAACACAAGTTGTTATTATGAGCTATTGCTTTGGTTTAGGTGAGCAGATTTTCCTTCAGGTGCCACTGTTTTACATGCATTGCTTAGACTTTATCAAAAGTGTTTTGATGTTTTATGGTACAATGCAGATATCATTTGCAATTGTATGTTCATATTTGTATTCCATGACAGACTTGTTTTTTGATGTTGAAATTTTTCAGTCTTTTCTTTGTTGTCAGACATGAAGCTGCACAGAAAACAATTTTAGGCAGGCGATTTTTCTGGGCCAGTAAATTTATGATTTTAACCACTGAAAGAATAAAATGACTTTATGAAAGCAACGTTTACGATTCATTATTTATATACAGATGAATGGTTTAGATGAAATCTCTTGCTATTGTTTTGCTATTTAATGTAACATCATGTGTTAGGTGCCATGATTCTTGACCCGTACCAGAAACATGTCTTAATCGAAAATCTGAGTTTGGACCAAATAATCACCCAATTGTACTTGAGCAAAACAAAGCTGCACATAATCAGACATTGAGTTTTGTACGCTGTGTTTTTATAAATTATTTATTATATAAAGCTTTGGCCCCCTACGTTTGTCCACCCTTCAGATTTCCCTCATGCTGTTTTTTTCCACTTGTGTGTTGCGTCTGTTGCTTATTTTCCTGCATTGCAAGTCAGTAAGATGCAGATTTTTGTATTTCTTTTTTGTTTGAATGTATTTTAACCTATTTCTATTCCAGAACTTTCACACATGTACACACAGATCATTCCACTGCTAAAACATTGTGTCTAAATGAAACATGGATTTATATTTAAGGTTAAGTTTGTATACTTTTTATGTGTTGTAAAAAGATGGAGTCAACTGTAATGCCTCAAATTCAGCCTTATTTCTGTCAGGATTTTTGTGCTACTAGATATTGTATCTTTAGACATTTTAAGCTGATGCAAAATCAGTTTATTCGTTCTGTAATGATTATTGTTGGTTTTAAAAAAAGTTAAATTTCTCTGAAAGTTTCTTTGACTGACAGCTATTTACTATGGCAAGCCGTTTTAACTTTTATTCATTGTGTTCTTGATATCAACAATTCTATTTTCACTAGTTAAAATTGTTATTCTTGATATAAGATATTACATTTCTACTAGTATCAATGGCAATTCTTGATATCAACAATTACATTCCCACTAGTAACAATGTTAATTCTTGATATCAGCAATTTAATTCTTGATATCAACAATTACATTCCCACTAGTAACAATGTTAATTCTTGATATCAGCAATTTAATTCTTGATATCAACAATTACATTTTCACTAGTAACAATGTTAATTCTTGATATCAGCTATTTAATTCTTGATAGCAGCAATTCAATTCTTGATATCAACAATTCAAATCTTGATATCAGCAATTCAATTCTTGATATCAACAATTCAATTCTTGATATCTGTAATTGTATTTTCACTAGTGAAATGTCACCATAGGTTGCCATTCAAATTCAATTGTTGATATCAAGAATTACATTTTCACTAGTAACAATGTTAATTCTTGATATCAACAATTAAATTCCTGATATCAACAATGCAATTCTTGATATCAAGAATTACATTTCCACTAGTAAGAATGTTAATTGTTGATATCAAGAATTCAATTCTTGATATCAAGAATTCAATTGTTGATATCAAGAATTCAATTCTTGATATCAACAATCGAGTTCTTGATATCAAGAATTCAATTGTTACTAGTTAAAATGTTAATTCTTGATATCAATAATCCGATTGTCACTAGTGACAATTTTAATTTCTGATATCATGAATGGGATTGTTACTAGTAAGAAAGCCATTTTAGATATCTGAAATTATATTGATATCAGAAATACAATTTCAGATAACAGAAATTAACATTGTTACTAGTGACAATCGAATTATTGATATCAAGAATTAACATTTTAACTAGTAACAATTGAATTGTTGATATCAAGAACTCGATTGTTGATATCAATAATTTAAATCTTGATATCAATAATTGAATTGTTGATATCAAGAATTAACATTGTTCCTAGTGGAAATGTAATTCTTAATATCAAGAATTGAATTTAAATGGCAGCCTATGGTGATATTTCACGTGTGAAAATACAATTACATATATCAAGAATTTAATTGTTGATATCAAGAATTGAATTGTTGATATGAAGAATTAAATTGTTGATATGAAGAATTACCATTGTTACTAGTGGAAATGTAATTGTTGATACCAAGAATTGCCATTGTTACTAGTAGAAATGTAATTTCTGATGTCAATAATGAAAATTTTAACTAGTGAAAACTGAATTGTTGATATCAAGAACACAACGAATAAAAGTTAAAACGGCTTGCCATAATTTACTTCTTTAAGAGAGACGTTTTGGACACAATGTGAGGCAGGCAGCAATATATTTAAAGACATCAATGTTCAATTAAATGTTTATTTTAATGCACTTTACTCAAACTGGATGAATGGACTACAATACAGTTGGAAGATTTTTGGAAGATCTATACAATCTCAGTTCTTACACAGATTCTTAAGAATTTGTTCTGTTACAACTACAGACAAACAAATAATTTTTTCAAATAATGCTCCTCCACCATTGAAGGACTTTATCAAGTCTAAAGAAAATCCGCAGAGAACCACTCGAACCTCCACTAGAGGAGACTTGATAATACCCCACAGGTGCACTGCCTTTGGTCAGATGGTTCTGTCTGTCCGAGGTTGGAAGCTGTGGAATAGTCTTCCTCTAACATTGAGCGAATGCCCTACATATAACTTGTTTAAAGGACAGTTGAAAAAAATGGTTATGGGCAAACCAAAGTTGCACACATTAGTGGGTATGTATCTTTAAAAAAAAAAAACATATATATATATATATATATATATATATATATATATATATATATATATATATATATATATATATATATATATATATATATATATATATATATTGTAACGTGTATATGGATTTTTGAAGTTAAATTAATTTTTAAGTCTTATGTGGATAATGTGTATGGGGTTTTAGCTAACTTTTTGATTAACAATGTACTAACTGTAGAGGTACATTTTGTTATGTAATATTTGTGACCAGTGTGTGTGTGATTTTAGCCCATGGAACTGCGGATGGAAATTAGCCTTTGGCTATAATCTGGCATGTTTACATTACATGCGTGTATCCATGTTTGTTCATTAACATGCACTGTCCCAACCAAATAAATAAATGTGACAAATAGTTTTTATTGATCCCAGCACCTTTTCGAGTGTAGAGTTGATCTTTTTAGGTAGATTAACCAAAATAAGTAACAAGTAAAGTACCTTAGTTCAAATAATTTAGCTCAGTCTAGATGATATATGCTTTAATGTTACTCAGTAAAAGAATGCATACAATGAGCTACAGATCCTTGAATTCTTGGCAGGCTGCTAAACCTCACTTTGCACAGCACTGATCCACGCTCACCGTCTCCCCTCGTCTTTATGAAACCAAAGCATTTTTATTTTAGAAAAGATATTTGTTTCAGAGTTCAGTTTAGCCACTAGCCAGACCGATAAACAAACACAGACCGGAAGTTAACTTTGGGCTAGGAGCGTAACTGTCCAATGAAACAATCTTTACGTTAAAGTAGAATAATTGATGGTGAATGTGGTAAAGGTGTGTTTTCATTTGTCTCTTAAAAGAGCTTTATAGCATGCTCGCACATTTTCCTGTTGTATCCACCTTATTTTTGACGTAAATGTGGGTGCCGCATCTTTGAGCTCATCTGTGTAAAACATAATAACAGTCAATTTAAAATAATAACAAATTGTTAAAATAAAAATAGTTGTTATTATAATGTTTTTATGTGTGCTCACACAACATTGTTTTCTACTGGCCGGCTATTGAAGCGAAAGGCTCGTACAAAAAGGGAAATACGTCATATCACTTACTGTCACATAATACGAATGAGGTGGAAATTACACTTACTTCCACAAATAAGGTAGATAGCACATATAATACCTTCATGACAGAGTGGTGGTTTTGATGTGAGTAATCAATTTCAGTGGGTTATCAAAGATCAGCCCCAGGTTCCTCACAATCTTGGTAGGTTGATTTACTTAAGTGACTGTCTTATTATAACATTTAGGAAAAGATTTTGAAACAAATTGGTTGTTTCATCAGTTATAACAAGATGTTTATGTTCACCATGCATTACAGTTGGCATAAGGTTTTGGTGTTAGGGTGAAGTTATCTCCTTTTTACTCAGTCGTCTTGTGCATTTCTTTTAAAAATTTCACATTTTTTTGTAACGGTTCAAGTGTTATGGAACATCCAGGTGATCTTGGGCAAACTTGCTAAAACATGCCACAATGTTTGTCCTTCCAAGAGCATGTTTTTTGAATTGTCTTTGCAGGATGCCTATTGCTAATGTGAATACACTCTCACACTTAAAAATAACAGGTTAAACAAAACACTGAAGAGGGTTCCTTGCAGCTTTCAGTCAAATGTTCTCAAATGAACCATTGCATACAGTATTTATCTTTCTATAGTCTGTAGAACCTGTTAAGCATCTTCTTAACATCTTTATAATCTAATGAGCCAAAAAAGGCATGGATGACCCTTATCAGTCTTTTTTGAGACAAACTGGTATATCAGTAACTAGAGTTTGTGTGGACAGGAAATGTAGAGTCATGTTGTGCTTTATTAGCTACTCAATGTTTTTAAATGTACAACTGTTTGTCACATATCAGCTTGTGATATGACATACTGTATATATTAATGATCAGACATATGAATTAAGGTTTTACCAAAAATTATAATGGTGAAATCATTTTGTAGACATAACGGGAAAATCACATGAACGGCAGATTTGTTCAAGGTTTCAGAATTTTTAGTCCGAACAGTTTTATAATTTGAAATAAACCTGGTGCCTCACACATAGTTTGAGATATACGATAATGAACTATAAAAACACTTATAAAACTCTTAAGACTTTTTATTTGATGGTATGCTTTTACATTTGAAAATAATTCAAGGGGTATAGTCAAGTGCTGGAGGAAACCTGACATTGACACATTATTTAATGTCCCTAACCATTGGTGAAACACTGTAGTATTCTGTTAGAAATAATTCCTTACCTTTACAGCTCTCTGCCCTTTTACATTCTATTTAAGATTTTGCTTTTATCATCAGGCTAGGCTGTAATTCCTGTTCCCATATCTCCTTCAGCTCAGTCTCTGCACATATCTACTGTAGGTGCTACAGTAAGTCATTTTCTACTGATCCATGTCAAGGAATTGATTGACTTCCAGTTTTTGTACACTTGGCTGTCTACCTACTATTAAATGATGGCTAAAAACATATTTTCTCTTTCACCTGGCAAGCTAGCACATTATTTTAGGGTTACAATCTTCCAACTATATGTGCAATATGTGCACTATATACTGCATGCAACCCATGTTGACAGATTGTCCTTATTGACATCTTAAGCATGAAAATATTTGAACACACTTATATGGGTGGTTTACAGTACCAGAATACTCCTGAGGTTCTTTACTGCATTGTAGGTCTTTTATTATGACATAAATACTTATCAAGCCTTAGAACACAGTAAAGCAATAAAGTGAAAGTCATTTGTGTAAAATATTGTGGAAATAAGCAGTGGAAAGTGTTTTTTTTTACTTCTCTTTGCCCACTTGTGCTGTCATCTTTTCTACAGGGATGCAGAGCATTGAAGAACCCTGCAAATAGCACCTGCCATGGCTGGCCAATCCAAGGCCTTCGCTGGGTGACGAGGAAAGAACGGCTGTCAAGATTAAACTGGTTACCTGCCAACACAGGAGGCCATGGCTGCAGTTCTGTCCCAAAGAAAGATGCAGAGGAGATGGACCGACAAACTGATGATGTAAGACCAAAGTTCTAGCATCTCTAATGCTCACCGTGTCTGCAGTTCTAGGCTAAAGTCTAAAAGGCATAATATGTTATAGATTTTTGCATTAAAATATCCCCAAATCACCAGCTCACCCAGGTGAAAAAACTGTGCACTAAATACACTTAATTTATGTACTATTTTCATGGACTAATTTTGTAATTTATATACAAAAAAGCCAATATTGATATTTGAAATCACCTAAACAAACACGCCCCTACCCCAATAGAATCATTTGATAGACTCGTCCCACACATACGCAACCCAGGCAACAATGTCATTTAGTAGACACGCACCTTACTGCCGAAGTGTATTTTGGTTGTAGGCCCGACTCCCTTTTCCAAGGGGGTCTTCAACCCCAAATGCCAGGTTAAAACATTATCTGGGTTATTTTACTGGGTTTTTCATTTTTGACCCTACACATCTTTTTTTAGAGTGAACTTTTACAGTTTTATTTAGCACGTAAATAACAACAAATGTACCTGCTGAAATTTAAATACATTCAAGTATAGGGGAGAGCGGGCTTGAAAGTAACGTGGGACAAAAGTAACAGAGCAATTTTCTCGGAGCCCTGATCACATTTGCATTCCAAGCTATGACAGCACGTTAAAGGGCCATTTCACCGATAAGAGCATTAATCTTTATGGAAAGTGGGTCATATTTGTAGTCAAAATTTAACATAAATTTAGAATTTTGTGTCTATTTGACCAAGAAAAGACAGAACGTGACTTTAGAGCACATTTGTATGAAAACTACAACTCCCACTATGCACCACAATGCACAGCTCTGCAAGCCACTCCCATTAATCGGAACACGGCTCAGACATGCTATTATGTACATAAATGCCACGTTAGTAAAACAAAGAAAATAGCCATCACCACTGTGTCTGACAGACACCAATCATGACTTACTTTTAAACGTGATGTTACATTGTGTTACACACAATAACACTCTGGTCTGGTGTGTAGCAAAGTCTTATTCAAACAGTAACGTGCGGTTTCAGATCCGCAGTACAAATGTCTTTTCAAGTATTTAAAAAAGGGTATGCATTTTAAATGTTTATTTAGTTTTACCAATTTTCTTTTTGTCTCTTGTTTACTGTAATTACATTTGTGTTATTATTGGCCTCACTGCTCTCACAATATAGACATATAAAACACCGTTCAGATATGCTATTGTGTATATAAATGCCACGTTAGTATAACAAAGAAAATAGAAACACTCACTTTAGTCAGACGTCCGTTTATCCCTGCATCCTCCACACAAACGCATCCCCTGCATAATATCTTCACAGATGCGCTGCCTCAGCTCTTGGAGCTTGTGCTCGTAAACCGAAACATGTCTTTGAAATAAGCACGCGACCAGAAACATTCGCAAAACAAACGTTCATATCCTTATCTGATCCAGAAATGTTAAACCGAAAGCAAACAGCGCGAGTCCGTCCAAGCTTATATGCTCCGCAGCGCGTCTGCTCGTAAACCGAAACACGTCCGTGAAATGTCCAAACGCGCGCAAAGTTCCTCTCTTAACTAGAAACCTTCACCAAACAAACGTCCATATCCTTATCTGATGCAGAAATGTAATAAAGCAAGCACACAGCGAGAAAACAGGCAGTAGTCTGTCCAAGCTTCTCTACGCAGCAGAGGCCGATGGTTGCTGCGTCTTCCCGGGCACCTCTACTCAGCCGAAGCCCAGGCTCCGGCCTACTCCTCGGGCTTCTGTTCCTACATCTGCCTCAGCTCTTTGCAGTATTGTGGCTCATAAAGGTGCAATGAACAGCGGATTAGAGCATCACGCTTGCAAAATCACCCTCTTCTATATCATATTGATTAACTTCCGCTGTTATTGTAACATGAATTCTGGCTCGCTCCACAACTTCTGTTTAGCTTAGCTTAGCATAAAGATGGCGGCTGATCGTTTTTTTCCGTCTGTGTTCGTATATTTTCGTAAGTCCCACCCACTGATATGTAATAGGTCTGTAGCGTGAGTGGGTCCCACCCATAGCCCCCACCTTGGAAAAATGACGAATGAGTGTCTGTAGGCTTTCACACTGAACAGAGATACAGGATTTCCTTCTTTCAATGACGCAAAATGACGATTTTTACATCATTGAAAGAAGGAAGTGCCTCACTGAAATCAGTATTTCTCCCGTCTCAGTAGAAACTGAGGGAATGATGCACGACCATTCAAAAACATGACTGGGGTTCTAACGGTACAAAGCTTAATGCAAATGGGTGAAGTTTCCCTTTAAGCAGGTACCCCTTGATAGGGCTGCCAAATATATTTTGATTTCTTCATTTACCACGATTAGGTCAAAAAAACTTTTTTCTATCATGAAAAGTAAATTAATGAAGCAATATTTTTTTGTAATTTATAAGTTGTGTTTCTCGTTTCATGTGCCACATTAATGATCATTCTACAGGTTATCTAGTGCTGTAACACATCCTGAAGTTTTTCTTTTCTAAATTTTTCAATATAAAAGTAAATTGGGTTTAAATGTCAGGAGTTCCTGTTGAGACAAAGTATCACTTGTTAATTTAGTCCTGCTGCTAATGTAGCACATTATGTTGAGAAATTATATTGTGGTAATTTAATGAAATTTATATATGGTTCATACTGTTTTAAAAATGTTTTATTCTCAACAATACAAGTTTGTACTGTCGGGTTGCTTTTGAAACATTTGATGAAACTGAAATTTAAAATAAAAATGTAATTCATAATAAGATAAGCAACAAAATGTGTTTGCCGTTACATATTAACAAGATCATAGTTGGGTATATTTAATAAAAACAAAGGTAACATAAAACCTCTTTCTTGTTCTGTTGTAACTTTCGTCTACTTATGTTTGAAGTGAAATTATTGTACAAAATTCCACCTGGTATTTATAGACCACACTTGTGATTTATTGACCACAGCAAAATTAATTTCTGTCTAAAACATTATCTTTCAAAAATACGTTGTTCTGAAAAAAGGTCCTTACACCTTACTCTCCCTATATTTTTTAACTAGATTTTGTTTACATGAGATTTCCCAAGTGTTTTCAACAATAAGCAGAGAATTACAGTTTCAGCCTGTGTCCCAGCCCTGTTCATGCCACTGTGCTGCTGTTTCTATCGAGTCACACAGTAATGGTTATAAAACTTTATTTTTATTTATGATAAAACTTTATAAAACTTGATTAAAGAGATGAAAGTGAAGGTGAAGCCTACAACTTCCATGGTTCGAGAAAAATGACATTTATGTATTTTTTATATTGACCTCTGGAGACAAAATGACATATCTTGTGCACCTGTATAGCCCAGTGGTAGAGTGTTGTGTTAGCAGTGCAAAAAGTCTGGTTTATACCTTGTAATGTACTGTAAGTGGCTTTGGACAAAGGTGTCTGCCAAACATGTGAATGTAAATTGATGTAATTGCTTGATGTAGGGTTTGCATCTGTCATGGATTATTAAGAGCTGAGATATTTGTGGGATTTTATAGAGCTTTTTTAAAGAATACTTGACCCAACAATATTTTTACAGTTCTTTACCTTCACATCGATTCAAACCTATCTGCTGTTGTTACAGACAAAGATTTGTAATCTTAAAGACAAAGATGACTGAAAACAGATTGAAACAAATGGCACACAAGTCGCTATGGTGCTTTCATGGTTTTTGTTTGGAGTCTTTAATAATTATCCTTCTGCAGAACAAAATCACTTTGGCCCACCACTGTACAATGGTCCAAATGTGGTTTTGGATAATACTATGGTGTTATCCTTGATATACACTCACCTAAAGGAATTGAATTGAATTATTAGGAACACCTGTTCAGTTTCTCATTAATGCAATTATCTAATCAACCCATCACATGCCAAATGCTTCAATGCATTTAGGTGTGTGGTCCTGGTCAAGACAATCTCCTGATCTCCAAACTGAATGTCAGAATTGGAAAGAAAGGTGATTTAAGCAATTTTGACCGTGGCATGGTTGCTGGTGCCAGGTGGGCCGGTCTGAGTATTTCACAATCTGCTCAGTTACTGGGATTTTAACGCACAACCATTTCTAGGGTTTACAAAGAATGGTGTGAAAAGAGAAAAACATCCAGTATGCGGCAGTCCTGTTGGCGAAAATGCCTTATTGATGCTAGAGGTCAGATGAGAATGGGCCGACTGATTCAAGCTGATATACCTCATACCTCATTACAACCGAGGTATGCAGCAAAGCATTTGTGAAGCCACAACACGCACAACCTTGAGGCGGATGGGCTACAACAGCAGAAGACCCCACCGGGTACCACTCATCTCCACTACAAATAGGAAAAAGAGGCTAGAATTTGCACGAGCTCACCAAAATTGGACAGTTGAAGACTGGAAAAATGTTGCCTGGTCTGATAATTCTTGATTTCTGTTGAGACATTCAGATGGTTGAGTCAGAATTTGGCGTAAACAGAATGAGAACAAGGATCCATCATGCCTTGTTACCACTGTGCAGGCTGGTGGTAGTGGTGTAATGATGTGGGGGATGTTTTCTTGGCACACTTTAGGCCCCTTAGTGCCAATTGGGCATGGTTTAAATGCCATGGCCCACCTGAGCATTGTTTCTGACCATGTCCATCCCTTTATGACCACCATGTACTCATTCTCTGAAGGCTACTTCCAGCAGGATAATGCACCATATCACAAAGCTCGAATAATTTCAAATTGGTTTCTTGAACATGACAATGCGTTCACTGTACTAAAATGTCCCCCAAAGTCACCAGATCTCAACCCAATAGAGCATCTTTGGGATGTGGTGGAACGGAAGCTTCGTGCCCTGAATGTGCATCCCACAAATCCCCATCAACTGCAAGATGCTATCCTATCAATATGTGCCAACATTTTTAAAGAATGCTTTCTGCACCTTGTTGAATCAATGCCACATAGAATTAAGGCAGTTCTGAAGGCGAAAGGGAGTCAAACACAGTATTAGTATAGTGTTCCTAATAATCCTTTAGGTGAGTGTATGTCAGTGTACTGGGTGTTCATATAGCATTTAGAAGGATCCTTCACATTACTTTAAACACTACCAAAAAAAAAAAACATGATAATACCGTGGTTCTTTTTTGTATGTATGTATTTAAATAAAATCCAGTGTTTGATTAGTTACCTAAACACTCACTCTTTTTGTCCATCAGTACAGCTTTGGTAATTTTAAAGTGTTTGAAGGAGGACGCTGCAGACCCAAGCAGTGGAGAGAAAACGTCCACATCAGGAAGCTGCAGAGATACAAAAGTCATCGTCTGGTGACCCATCTCCACCGAGACACAGCTTGTGAATCAGAGTGCAACTCCGGCTCAAATAGACTCAGCCATCTGGCTGTGGTCCAGCAGCCCTATCCACACAAACCACTGACTTCACAAGTGCCATTAAGAGTAAGAGGAAAGGCAAACGACCAGCCTGAAAGCAAACATTAAACCAGAAATAATGTTGCAATTAGTGATTTAATCCTAAAGTTTGTAATTAAGAGGTTTAATTGTACAGTAAAATGGATCGGTCTGCCAATACATTTATATATTGTATTTAAGAGCAACATATATTGTATAAATATATTATGATACATTTTTTCTTTACTTTAGCTATACAAAAATGAATTGAGGTGTAATTTATTGGTCATAAGTATTTCAAAGTGAGTAACTCCAATCTAATTGATGATATAAAGTAGTTATAACAGTGTGACTCTATTCATAATGTTGTTTCCAGCTCCAGATTAAAGTGAATGGACAGAATGGAGGTTTGGGAATCTGTATTGCAGGAGGAAAAGGGTCCCTGCCTTACCAAGAGAATGATGAGGTAGATCCCTGAATCTCATTATATAGCCTACTACTTGTTAGCAAATCAGCCAACACCTCCACCACTCAACCAGCACCGGACTTCATCGCTTCTGACTATCGGCAAAATACTCATCATCCTCACCTGTTACCACTCATCAATCACCTCCATATAAACCCTCTCCACTCCTCAATCCTTTGTCTGGTATTATTGTTCCTGCCACGCTCCAATACAGATTCTGATACTCACCGCTGTGATGATCTCTCTCCGGATGTTATGTCTCCATCGGATCCTCCACTTCATCCTGTTGAAGAGATAATAACAACTGTTGCTGATTTATCAATACTCAAACTTCCCTGTGCATGAATCTTTCCAATCTTGTGCTTTCCACATTAATCAGTAAAACCAATTTGTTGTTTGTAAACCGGTATCTCTCATAATGTGTGTGACACAAACTATAATAGTCATACCTCTGTGGTGCTGTTTACAAAACAAAAAACATGGATCAGAATACTAATGCACATACAGGCAGTTATTTCAATACGTAATGAAAATGTTAGATTTTGTTTTGTCGTATGTTTTTTCCTATTATTGATTAATTTGTTTTCTGTGCTTTAGGGAATTTTTATTTCCAAAGTGTCTAAAGGAGGGCCAGCGGAGAAGGCAGGGGTTCGTGTCGGGGACAGAGTGCTGGAGGTAAAATTACATAAACAATCAAATCACATTAATACATTATTATAATTAAGAATACCTTCCTTGAAAGGTCCAATTGGTGCCATTTTTAAAAGGCCTTGTGCGTAATTTCTGCATTACGGACATCGTCAAACACATCTTACGAAATGAAGAAACTGTTATCAAACAGTTTTCTAACCCCATCTGGAAGGCTATTCTTCACATAAACAAGTCGTCCTGCAAAAGTACTATAGCACTGTCTATACTATGCGATTGTCACATCATGGTTATATACATGTAAGCATTGCTCTTATCTGTTGTTGGATCGCAACCCACAATTTAAGAACCATTTGATTGAACAAAACACATTACTTTACCACAGCTACAGTCAAAGCATTGGTTTTTAGATGCATTGGTTTACTGGCCATCAGAGGGCATCATCACACAAGATGCTCATGCAGAGTTTGCAATGACCTCATAAACGGCAGCAAACAAAGCAGGATTTAGTGTGCGGCATACAGTGCCCTAAAGTCACTGTGTTATATAAATGCAGAATGAAATTAGCATGACAGCATGTTTTTAATGTTATAACAATAAACACAGTGTTTAAAAAAAGATTAAAGTATTGCTCTATGGTTTTAAACATTGGATCATATATGTGACCCTGTCTGTGAAATTCAGACTAAATTCTCACAATCTGATGATGAGATCTGGAGCATCTGAGTTTGATTTCAATCATTCATTGACTTTTATATTTGACGTGATCTTAGTCAAAGATTAAAGCTATTAAGGATATATTTTTACAGAATGTTCTTTACATACGTATATGATGTTTTTTTTTTAACTGTAGTCACATAAAAATGACTTCAGTCAGGTTTTTACAGACTGGGTCACATAGTAAAAGTCACTGCAAAATTTTCCTAGCTTTTAATTTTTTTAATTCCTAGCAGTAAGATTTTCAACATTGTTATTAATGGATGAAATTTGTTTTGTAATTTGAACATTTGTACATGAACAATATTCAGTGTGGCACCTATACTGTATATGTCTATGGCTGTAAACATAGAAACTTTTTTTTTTTTTGAGGCACTGTGCATGGCTCTTTGTCTTCTCTACATCTTCTTCTGTATTAGCATTCCCATTCATCTTTCCTGGAAGTATGACTTTTGGCGGCACTTTCTGTAATTTTTTGGGGGGGGTCCACTACCAGTGCTCACTTCACCCTTTAATGTCCCAGGTCATTTCCCTCTTCAAAGCTGCCATTTTCTCATTTATTGCATTTAAGGTCAATGGTCAAGACGTGCAGGAGGTGAGCCACCACGAGGCTGTCTTTGCCCTGAGGACTGCTGGAAGCTGTATAAAAATCAAAGTTCTCCGTGAGAGACGTGTACCCGTGGAGCCATTGAGAAATGAGAGGACTGACACCATGGTGACGGACAGACAGCTCAGCCAAGAGTGGGGTGTTCTAGTAAGCAGAGACCGACCCAGTGTCCTGCAATCCCTAGATCCAACTCTGGACTGCATGTTATTAGACAGTGTGATTGATGCTACAACCTGCAATGCAAACAAATCGGTGAGCTTTAAAATGAGCTGGGTGAGATCCTTTAAAAAACATCTCTGCACTTGCTTTACACATGTGGGCAGATAATTCTGTCATAAAAGAACTTACAGTCTTACACAATAAAACAAAATATTCCTGACTAATAGTTAAACCTGACATCAACTAGACCTTACATTTTTTTCTTATGCTCAATTGCACAAAAAACAACAACAACTTTTGCACACACACCAGTCGGCCTACATCGGTACATCCCCTATGTTAAATATTTATAGCTATATCATCTTCAAATCAAACCCGAAGAGCTCATCTTTTTATTTCTATTATGTTTGCCAGTAAACAAACTGTTTTAAATTTAATATACCTTAAAGCTGTTTTTTTACACATAGGTTTAATTATATTTATTAGATGTACTGTATAATCTAATACTCATTTACCCTAATGACGTTCATGTTTTTTGGTCATTAGGATGATCTGAAGGAGAAAGACACGGGGAGCTCCAATAACAATGCCTTACAAGTTGTGAAAAACACCATGACGGTACGTGCTGAGGATAGTTTGAATTCTGTCCTTTGATGTGTTTGTGTCTTTGAACAATGATGTCTCAAAAATTCCTTTTATCAAGATAGTGCCCTTCATTTTGATGCAATCCAGACCTTTGTACAAACCATACCGTCAAATTCTTGTCCACTTTTCCTTTTCAGTAAGATTTGAAATGAAAAGGCACTAAGCAGGCATGTCACAAAAGATTTTTTTGTCCTACTTGATAACACCCGCCTTTTACTGGTCTGTAAAATTTTGATGTCTGTCTCAATTATCTTGCTTTCTAAAAATGTTGGGAAAACATTCTTAAAACAAGAAAAAATTACATGATTGTATGTATTTTGATGAATTGAAGACTGTGAAACATAGATTTTAACATTCTCTGCATTCCTCTCTCTCTCACGTCGCCGTCTACTATTAGCAAAACAACAACAAACTCTTCTGCACTGCTTACTTTGCAAGGTGGCTCACTGCTAGTAGATGAATACATTATATTTATTTTTTGCATCCGGGTTTGTGAGGTTTTATAATGTTTTAAAAGTGGTGCAAGTCGAGGGGGCTAATTAACCACATCGTTATGAAATTTAAATCTATTGATTCGTGTCCATGAACACAAAATTAATTTTTTCTTTTGTGTCATCAGCACAATGCTTTTAACACTTGTTCATTGTTGCAAAGCAGCTTTACATGAAATGGAAACACAAAAAATAAGAAACATACAAGCAACAGTGGTTTAATGAGCAAAACGAGAAAAATACAATACAGCATCTGTGCTCCCGAATGGCAGAAAGAAAATGTAGTGCAGGCAAAAAAGATGCTTCCTATTGAAATACATTAAATCATAAAATACATTAGTCATGCTGACTCGCACACAAAAAAGGCGAAAATCATGTCCACGAGCACAAATCAATATTTACATTTAATGACTGTGACAAAATTGCATGAAACAGGTTAAAATATATGTTGCATTGTGTGCAAGAATAAAATACATTGTCAATCATGTTTTGTGCAGACATGTGATCTATAGTGTCACGTTCTGCAGTCAAACTCCACCCCCCTTTGATCAATT
The DNA here is from genome assembly GCF_030506205.2 of Paramisgurnus dabryanus. NCBI lineage: Eukaryota > Metazoa > Chordata > Actinopteri > Cypriniformes > Cobitidae > Paramisgurnus > Paramisgurnus dabryanus. The sequence continues at coordinate 34,994,707 of NC_133356.1, read as the reverse complement.
GAAATTGTATTGAAGTCAATGACATAGTATGTTGATTATGTAATCACATATAAAGGGTCATGAAACCCCCATCTTGTAGCTCCAGTCTACCTTACTGTTATTTTAAAAAAGGTTAGTTTTTAAAGAAGGGTGGGGAGTGGGCATTACACAAATCAGATGTTTCAAGAAACAATGGTATTACAGAAAGAATTACATTTAATTATAACTTAACTAAACACAATGGATATTTATGAAAACAAAAGCCAAGTAAAACCGTTACTGTTGAAATATGACTTTTAGATAAGGAAACTTATGGATTATGACTTTTTAAGTCACTTAAAGTAATCTAAAAATGTATGCAATGTTTCTCCTGAGCTAAATTACCATTTTAACCCTCCTATTATCTTTGGGGTCAATTTGACCAAGCCATGTCCAAAATATAAAATGAGCTTTTCATTACACCATCAATTAAAAAGGACATACTACTTAAAATGACAAACTTAGAGGGGAGGAGGATGTATGGGGACACTTCAAAAAACTGATGTGACTGACTTGCAAGGGTACATTGGGTTGCTCATTTTGGCAGGAGTGTACAAGTTTGTTTTTCTTGGGGTCAAACTCATGTCATGTCAGTCATTATAGGTCAATCAGTGAGATTTTATGGTGATTTGCAAATGTGTGTATAATTGTGCAATAGGTATGTATAAGGGGTGGGGAGTGAGGGGTGGTGGGTGGAGATATTATTTAAAAGGCTTTTTAAGTAACAAAGATATAAATTATCTGACACAAACCTTTTAGTAAAAATCATGTTCTTTAGATTTATAGGGCTTGTTGCAGGTTACATTTTTACCTAATTTGTGCAATTTGCTTGTTGATAATAAACATTTAAACTGTTATCTATTTTATTTTATGTTGTTGGGTATCACAAAACTGAATATAATACGAAAAAGTACAGCGGTTTGCAATGATTCTCCTATCCCCCACAATGCACTGCATTACGTTGTAGTAGCGGAGTGGCAATTGGGAGAGTCGGGACTTTCACGGTGAGCCGGTCTGATAATAGTTATACATTGCGAGTTATATTAGCAACACCGTCTTTCGGTCTGATGTGCAGCCGCTTCCCTCTGGTCAAACTTTGCAGCCTCTCTGCTCAACAAAGTATATAAAAGTGCTCAACCTGTTCGGCAGGTACAACCATGTCCAGGATTTGTAAAAATACGGGGATCAGTGAGCGGTCCCTCCCCAAATGGCATAGCCTGTCGTCCTTTGATGTAAAAAGCCGCCGAACGCCTGTTTATTGCAGTATGTGCAGTATGCGGTCGGATCCGAGTGCGCTGCAGCTGCTGACCGCTGCTTCTGTGTATAAAATGATCGTGTAATTCGTTATGATCGCATAAACTATACATAAAAAACATCCAAAAATCTCTAGCCTGTTGGTCAGGACATGAATGAATTAAATCAGCAGATTTGCAAAGTTTTATTTATCTCTACATATATCATAAATAATAATTAGCAGGGTAACTTTGCAGTACACCACATATTTCCATATTTCCTATTACTGTATGTATATATGATTTCCATATTATATACGTAAGTTTTAAACGGCAATAAATGTCTCATCTATCTCTATGGCTCTGGCTGAGCTTTCATCCACTTCTCCCCAACATGACATCATCGCCGAATTGCGTAAAAAAAACGTTAATACCAAAAACTTTTTAAAAAAGATATACATATCTTGAGTGATTTATGTACCGATTAATCGACAGTGGTGGTTAACCTGCAACTTGCCCTTTAAATGCTTAAACGCTTTAGTGCATCTTTGATAACTCAATGAAATCTCTCTGACTTCCTAATCATTTGCTCTCTGCCCACTCCAATATGACCTCTTGACAGATACCTCACATTATTCTGACTCATCCCTCTACCTCGGATGAAGACGTAGAGCTGCTGACACAGGTTCCCGATGAAAGAGATTTCTATGACTTCAGTGGCTCTGATGGTCACATCTGCTCTGATAGCTTGAACAATGCTTTTTAACCCATCAGAAAACTCCACAAGTCACTTGTTTACTCTCTCTATTTTATACAGCTAGTATCTTTCAAAGTGACAATGAACAGTGAAATTATTCATTTAAATGATATTGCTTTTAAAAACACTGTTTGTTATTGTCATTATCATTTAAAACAGGCCCATCATTTGTAGGTTGTTTTTGTTGTGCCTGAGATTATTATACTTGCAAATGTTTATATGACTTAATCCAAAAATAATCCAAAAAACATGATGAGGCTCTACACACACACACACACACACGCACGCACGCACGCACGCACGCACGCACGCACGCACATGTGGACATTACTGCTGGCTGGTTGGGCCGCCCCCCAAAGTTGTTCAGAGAAGAAAGCTTATCATTTAGTTGTACTATTTCACTGTTAGTCATGTTACATGTTAACATGTGACCTTAAGATGAGCTCAAATTGGCTGGTTTCGGATCCGCCTTGGGGCACAGGACTGTGGACACTTATTTTGTAAGCGAATAAGAATATTTTTTATGTCTTTGACCTCATGTGATTGGATCATTCTTAGAGTCTCAAAACCGCATTGCAGAGTGCCATGTAACTGCAACGCATAGTACACTGTAAAAAATCCAACTTTAAAATGTTCATTCAACAAAGAACATTAAGTAACTTGAACAAAGATTTCTTTGTTGAAGGGCGTCAGTTGATTATTTTGTGTTCACTGAATAAAAAGAGCATAATCATTCAGCTAACAAATATTATTTTGTTGACTGGACTTTGATGTATAAGTGTTTGTCCAATTCGTTCACCCAACTTGCCAAACTGAGTAATCTGAACAAGCAATTAAAAAAAAAACAATGGTTGGAATGGTTCCCAGCATGCATTGCGACATGTTCACTTCTTTGGTTAATATTTACTAAAAAAGATTACTGTTTTAATGTTTGCTGGCTTTATTTATGTTGTTATGTTGTTAATGTTAGTTATATGTTGTTTTTAGAGTATTTTTTAAAGAATTATGTTTGTTCATAGTTACCATGATTGAGAAGTGTGTGTTCAGTGTAGAGGGCAACACAATGAGTTAGCGCGCATCATTGTTGCCTCAAAGCAAAAAGGTCTCTGGTTTAAGCAAGGGCTAAGTCAGACAGACAAAGACTTTGTTTAGGAGATCTTTCTTTGTGGAGTTTGCATGTTCTCTCTGTGACATTGTGGGTTCACTCCCACGGTCCAAAACATGCAGATGCTGTTATCCAAAGCGACTGCATTAAAAGCTAGACATTTTATCAGAACGTGTTTTCCTAGGTTTGAACCCATGACCTTTTGCGCTGCAAACACAATGTTCTACCACTGAGCTATATATAAACACAAGAGATTGTGTGTTAACCAACTTGTGTCTGGTGTTTAGGGATAGATGCTGGAATGGTGTTTATACAGTTGTAATAGTTGAGAGGACTTAAGTCACTAGTTGAGTAAGCTTAGAAATTTGCTAATAGCCTAATCAGTTTAAGTTGGTTTAACTTTTGGTGTAAGTTGACATTACTCAGTAAATTGAGTTAGGTGAACTACATCATCCAAGAGTTGAGTAAACTCAAAAAAGCTGTGCAGCAAGTTGCCTCGAAAATTTAAGTTAAGTCAACTTTTAATTTTTTACAGTGTACTGATCAGTGAAAGCATGTGTGTGCGTGGGTTTCAGATCGGGTTAACCGAAGTGTAATGGAAGAGTGCGAGAGTCTGCATTATGCTGCCTGCGTTTATTGCACGATGGTTTCATATACAGTTTCATGAGTTTTATTCAATTCATATTTTTACATGTTTGTTGCTATTTTAATCGCAATCGTATTTTGTGATTTGTTCATATTTGCCTGTTCAACACAAAGTTTGCGTGTTTTATCGCCTCAGCTGTCTGATCATTCATTCATCTACTTCATGTGATGTTAAACATGTAAAATAATGCACAGTCTCTGTTCATCTGTTCTCTTCACAAATCAATAAACAAACATATTTTAACTTGTATGCTCGTCTTGTAAGTTCATGATTAGAAATGAACATGTGAACGAAAACAATTATCATCATTAAAACATGAAATGACGAATAATAATTGATGGCAGAATTTTTACAACTGAAAAAGTCTAACACAACCTCTGTTGTGTGTGTGTGTGTGTGTGTGTGTGTGTGTGTGTGTGTGTGTGTGTGTGTATGATTGGCTTGATTAGATTATTTATAGTACATTTTGTGATGGCCAGGATTTAAGCCACACAAATTTGAAACATTCACCTTTGCATTGATTAATAAATAAAAGGACATTACTATATTGGTTTGGTTTAAGATCTTTATTTGTCATTGTACTGAGTCAGTGCACGGGCTTAGTTATGTGGCTTAAGATTAAAACATTAAAACCAGTTAAAATTTCTCTTTGGGCTAAAATGTGATTTATAAAATATGGATCAAATTGTTAAAGTTTATTTTATAGTTAAGATGACTTGAAATGTTTAATACCTGGTGTGTTGTTCAAAGGACCAGCCTGGTGACAAAGAGATTCAAACAGGAAGTTGATCTGTTTTATGGGAAATCTAAGGAAATTGGACTATACCAACTTAGATGTATTAGAGGGGACATTGGAAAATGTGATGTCTTGATTAATGTGATTTTGTTTAATAGAAGTCTTTTTGCATTGACTAAAGTTTATCCATGGCTTTAAATTTAGTTGAATGTATTGTGTTTATTTCAGGGTTTGTGTTGTTACTGTTGTGAAAATGTGTATTGTTTTGTCTCCCCTTTCTTGTTTTCATGATGCTGGCCACCTCTTATAAATTCAGTGTATGTGTTGTCTAGAGAGAGGTTTTTTTTGTTCTTTGTTTCTTATGGTATCTGGAGAAAGGTGGTGCTGGATTTGTCCTGTTAATTTGAGAGGCTAAAGCCCCATGATGTCCTTATTTTTGTATACCAGATTTTCCTAATGAAGTAACCAATTTTTGCATCTTTTTCCTCTTTAATGAGGTTTGATCACATTTTGTCTTGTGTAAACAAGATTTAATAAAAACTGTCACAATTGAAGATTCGTTTGCTCCCTGTTTTGTGGCGATGGACTAATTTTTTCGTTGTGATTTGCTAAGGCTCATGGCAGATCCATCACACATTTATTTCATGCTTTAACAGTTGACTTCAACTGCAACATTTTCAGCATTTTAGCGATATTCATCACCTGATAAATGGATATTTACAGTCTTGCAGTACTACAGTAAAAGTTTGTTTGCCCCCCCAAAAATTTTTGTAGCACCATCTGCCACTGGTGGACAGTGGTTTTTATACTGTACAAACTCAACCAAGTGGTCCTGATTCACTTTCCTGCACTTTTGCTCGAGCCCTGATCAAACAGACCAGGTTTCCCAAAAGCATCGTAAGGCTAAGCTAAGTAGATCGTAAAACGATCGTGCAAATCATTTTAGAATTACGGACCGTTTCCCAAAAGCTTCGTGGCTTAAGTAGCACATGAAAATCATCGTAGATGTACGAGTGCTCTGGAGTAATCGTTCATTCATAAGTGCATCGTAAGACAGCAGTGTTACAAGGTCACCTGCAGGACGACCAGCAAATTGCACTCCTGCAATAACGATAATGTAATGTTTTAAATGTAGGCTATATTTATTTATTGGGGTTTTCTTTGTTTAAATTACTTTAATATGATATATTTAAAATTCAAACGAGAAATACAATTTACATGATTAAACATAAATTAATAAAGAAGGAAAACATATTTGGTACAATTTTGGTAAAAGTTGGTACTAGCAAATTGATAAATGGTTCCTACCAATTGCTGCTATAATTCATCTAGGCTACAGTAAAAAATTTTTTTTGAAGGGTATGGCATCTGATTAAAGAAACCAAATAAATATTTACGATACAATGCAATAATCCCTAATAATAAATAAACATAGATAATAAAAACAAATAATAATATTAATAAAAATCTAAACTATAAGATATGTGCTTTTATATGATGCGTTTCTGTACGTTTTTATTTATTTATTGTTGTATGGCTGTAAAGCACTTTGGTTCAACTGCCCGTTGTTGGAAATGTGCTCTATAAATGAATTAATGATGAATGATGATGATAAGATAAAATGCAGAAGGCATTTTGCAGTTGGACGAGCCCTAATATGGAAAAGAATATTTCATTATGAACAATTTTAAAACATTTAAAAGGTCATTGAACAATAATAAAAAATATAAAAAATATTAGTGCACATCGGCTAAAGATCATTAGCCTAAACAAGCTTCTGCTACAAATTCGAGTCATTCTATTGGTGACATTTCAGCACTTGACAAACGGATAGCTAGCGATCGTTTCCAGCCATCTTTGGGAAACGCACGTAAATGAACAACGAATGTTCGTTAAGTAGCTCGTAGAAAGCGCTCTTAAGTGCTAAGTTTAATCGTTATCGGGAAACCCAGCCCTGAGCAATCAAGATCTCAGGAGGAATACCAAAAACATTGCAGACAGGTGTGTTTGATTAGTGTTAGAGCTAAACTCTGCAGGAAAGTGAATCTCAAGGGCCAGAGTTCCTCTGCTCTGAACCTAACCCTAAAAAAAGAGACAAACTTTCTGCCAACAATTATAAGCATTGCATTGAATTATAAGCATTATAAGCATTATTTAATTTTATGTATAAGCTGTTTTCTTCATGGGGACAAAAAAGCCCCCTCCACACACAGCATGCTTGAAAAGGTAATTTTTGAGGTGGAGTTGATTTTTTTAACCCTCAATTATTTATTAAATCACAAATTAATAAAACAGACTAACAAATAATTTTATTTTCAGGTACTGTAGCAAACTTTAAAAACCATTTAAAAGATGACTTTTGTGCATTCAAAAGACAACCCATATTTTTTCAGATAAGTTTTGAACAAGATTTCATTTCTTGTCTCTCCTTGTGAACTCTGATGTGCCGGTGTCTTTCAGTAAATTGAAATCATGCTGGCTGTAGTTTACAGTCATTGGAGCAGAATAAGAGTGACACACGGAGATCGATATCTCAAATAAATTTCCAGTGTCTGCACTCACAGAAACTACATGACACTTGTGTCATAAAATATTAACCATTTAAAAGACCACATGTCAAATGCATGTATAGTTGAATTATAAAAGAAAGATTTTTTAAAGATTTTTCCTGTCTAAATGCAACCATAAAAAGACCTTGCTTTGTAAACTTAATTTAAATGTTCACCATAAGCTTGAATGTGTACGTTATTATATGAATGAATAGCACAGCACAGTTTGCTCTTGTGTTAATGTTTTGTTGTGTTAATGTGTGTTGATATCTTACATGTTGAATACTATACTCAACACAAGGTCATCACACACTTGCTATTAGCTTATTAATGGTGTACAATAGGAACTTTCATGTGTGCTGTGTATTAAAATCTAGACAGTATTGACATCAAGTCAAATGTGTTTGCATTTTTGTATCAAGCAGATGGTACGATTTACATTCAGTATTCTGCTTGCATAAAAACTGTACATGGGTGAAGCAGTGATATAAAAGCCAAAACTATTCCAAGTTTCATTGCACACCTGTAACAGCTGGAATAAAAAAAAATTCAAAACAAAAGTGTATATATTTAGATCCAAAAATGCCGCCAAAATCAGTATTGTATCAGGTCAGTATTAAAAAGTAAATTCTTAATTTTACGTAAAATCTAATATCTGCCGTGTTATCCTCTCATCTTTTCTCTCTTTTTCCCGAAACGCGATAGACACCACTCCTCCTTCTCTGCAAAATGCAATAAATCTGCTCAACAAATCACAGCACACCATTCCACGCACTGTACACAACAATGGCAGCGGGTTGAATACACACAGCATCAAGCTTCTGTCATGCTAACACATTGACCCAGGGGATCTTATGAAAAACTTTCCATTATTTTAATTGAAGCCAACCAAAATCAAGCAGGACAAAAACATTTTACAACTGATCGCTGTCAAAAAAGTTAAGCGTCGACGTCCCAAGGATGACAATTAATGTGTTCTTAATATGACAAAGTAAGTGTTTTGATTAATGCCATTAATGTTTTATTTTTTAAATCACTGTATTCCACTAGTCCTGAAAAAGGAGCTGTAAAAATATATAGAGATTGTTTTTGGCACTTAAACTGCAAATATATATTCTTAAGGACATCATAACCTAAAATATAGCCTAAAAGCCTTGAAATACGGAACCTTTAAGGGATGAGTTGCTACAACTTATAAAAAAGTTGGCATATTTCAGATTGGCCGGGGAGTCAACAGACATTGGCTTAACTAAGCACCCTCTTGTATACGAAACATTATTAATGTTCGCTTCTAAAGTTTATTTATAGCTGCTGTATTTTGCTACTTATATTGTCTGTTGATTGTTTTTCAGTTTTCCCCTGCTTCTATTACTGTAAAGCTGCTTTGAAACAATTACAAATTGTGAAAAGCACTATATATATAAAATTGAATTGAATTGAATAACAACTCATCTCTAGTCAAGATAAGTAACAGTAAGTTGGCTTGTAAATCTGAGTTGATTAAACAAGAAGATTTAAGGGAGCAAATAATTGTTTTATAGTATATATTTAACAGCCTAATGCTAAGCATTCTGGGAACAAGAAGTCCTCATCAACCTTTTTCTGTTTTTTCCTTCCGATTTTGATTGCCAGGATGCTTTGCATGAGGCTGTTATTTGATGTTATTCTTTAAAGACAAAGACTTGTTGGTCTTTACTGGCAAACGGTTTGTTTAAAGTTAAATGAACATTAAATTACAAATTTATATCCACAGTAAGTTACTGGCAAACAGCTGCCAGTAATCCTGTCATTTCTACAGACATTTTTAAGAATATGAATTAGTTTTACAAGTCAGAAGTCAGTCTATGCTGCTGTCAGTAGGTGACAAGAGTGGTTGATAGGAAACAGGCAACCTACGTGTCAGGATCCCGAATGTTATTAAGTGTATTTAGTCTTGTTTCTGGTGTCAGGATCCTGACACCCCCGTATACGTGTTCTGTGTTTGTGTGGAGAGTCATGTGGTCTGTGTTTATGTTTTGTGTACCGCATGCTCTCCTGTCTTAAGTCTTGACCCTGCCCCCTCGTTTCCAATTATTCATGATTGGTTTATTCCCTTCACCTGTTTGTCATTGTTCCCTAGTTTAGTTTTCCCTATTTAAAGCCATTGTGTCTTATGTCTTGTGCCGGTTCATTGTGTATCGTGAGGTACTTTCTGTCATTGTTTGCCCCCTCGAGGGTATTTATGTTTAATAAACGTCTTTAAGTTACGAGCTGTCTGCGATTGGGTTCTATCCACCACCACACCCTGACACTACATAAGCTAAACCTTCTCATTTTTGGACTTCAGATGCTGTGTCTTCTGGAGAATTAGTTCTTGCGTTCAGAAAGAAGGATCCAGCCCTCAAATTAGGATCCAGCTAAAATGTTGGTTAAGAAAATGGGTGCCTTTTCCTGATAATAACAGGCCATAGCCCAGGGTTCCCCAATTCTTACCCTGGAGCAGAACTCATCATTTTGCATGTGATGGCATACATGAAAGAATGTTTAGAAGTTGTGAAGTTAGATGTTGTGCTCATGTATAGAGGATTGTGTTAACAGTACTGAAGATTCTGGGTTTGAAACACACATATACTTTGAGTATACAAATAAAACAAATGTTCACCTTGTAACACACTAAGTTGCTTTGGATACAAGTGTATGCCAAATGCATTTATGTAAATGTGAGTATGGCAATCTCACTCGGAGAGTAACTGTTTTATACATTCAGTTATTGTGCAGACTGTTGCATACGTGCCAAAATGAAATGGAAATTCAAATCCAAAGTGAAGTCTAATAAAAACTGTGTGACAGCATTCAGTGGACTGGAGTTTGTCAGCTTGGCACATCCTGACTTGTTAATATTTTTTACTCTTCTTAGCAAAAGCGGTCCAGGTAGGCATGGGCCGGTATAAGATTCTGGCGGTATGATAACCTTTAGCAAAAATACCATGGTTTCATGGTGTTGTGGTTTTGCCATTGCAACACTAAAATGTGTTATTGTCATATATCAGGTAAAAATAAAGCCTTCAAATTATAATTTGCTTTCAAAAAGTATATAATATTTTTGTAATGTATATTAAATGTAAACATCAAATCAATCACATGGCTTAATGATTTAATGAGTTTTGTATAAACACAGCTCATACCTTGGAGATGGTATCACAGAACATTTTAGTGGTTTTGAAACATTGACTGTTTAAAACCTCAGTATACCTTGAAAGCAGTAACCGGCCCATGCCTAGGTCCGGGTCTGTGAAATTAAGAGGGCATCTCCTGTGCATGTCCTCTTCAGGTCCCCCAAAGATTTTCTATAACATCCATGTCTGGCTGGCTCACACTAACATACTAACGACAGCTTAGGGCTGGCGGGAAAAAGAAGTCAGGTGGATATTTTTTGCTATCTGGGAAAACATTGATCTGCCATTTTAGTTGATTCAGATGCTATTCTGCAAGGTGAATGTTCTCTTCATTTTCAGCTCTCTAGCTGACAGCAGATCGTTCTGTGCCAACATTGACTGGAACTCAGAGTCATTTATTCGCCTTCACTAAAGCCTTAGCTTCAGCTCCAAACAGAGCTTACAATTTTTGCCAAAAATTAGAATCACATTTCTCCAGATTTTTGCAAAGTTTGGTTTGGTTGCGTCTTGGCCCAAACTGATAAACATATGTTGACCAGCGCTGTCCAGGAAGACCTGCCGCTTCTTCAATGTTGCAGTAAACGTCTTGACAGCAGTGTTTATCAGTTTTCTCAGGATCCTATTGATGCTTTGTTATTTCATCATATGTTACAACATAAACAAGTGGCTTTCGTAATAATAAATAACAACCAAGTACTTTAAACATAGTTTAAAACATAAAGTTTAGCAACTAGTCATACCATTAAAAAAACTGAAACCGGACCAGACGCGATTTTGTCACCGCACGTGCATCCGATGAACCATCTATAAATCATCATACTAGCTGAGGATTAAAAATTATTCCTCAGACAATACAGTACAATATATGAAAATGTTTTTTATCAGGTATTATGTCTTCATTAAAATACATCAAGAACACCCTTAAAACGGAACAAAATGCAAGCTTCATAGAAAGTGTTACCAAATAAACAAATCTCCACTTCTTTTGATTCTCATTTGTCTAATTCATATATAATCATAACTGTGTTATGATCCTGTATGTTATTTGTGTTGTGACAGGATCATGGCAGCCCTATTTGTTGTCTTAGGTTCTTGTGGGCAAGCACATGGCCTGTGTTTTTTGTGTGCCATTTCCTCTCCTGCCTTGAGACTTGACCCCTTCTTTCCTTGTTAATTAACCAATTATTAGTTTATGCGCTCCACCTTCCTGCCCTCATTACCTTAATTAGTTCCTCTCCTATTTAATGCATTTGTTGTGCTGGATCGTTGTATAAACCATCAGCATGGCCAGCTATCATGAGATACCTTAAAGAAACAGATCTATTTGATCGAATTGAAGAATATATATACACACACACACACGCACGCACGCACGCACGCACGCACGCACGCACGCACGCACGCACGCACGCACGCACGCACGCACGCACACACACACACACACACACACACACACACACACACACACACACAAGAAATCCGCATTGAAGCTCCACACCCCAAACAGTTGGTGGTGGTAATGCACCAAATTGGTATGCCAACCGCCATTAAAAAGGAAAGACGAAGGATCGTTGTATATCTTTAGGTACCTGTGCGTGCATGCTTATAATTTGGATTATTGTCTTTGTTTGCCCCCAAGGGTGTTTTTGTTATTAACTAATTTAAGTGTTGTCTGCAACTGGGTTCTGTCTTTCCCACACATGACAAACCGAGCTTAAACAGGAATTAAGTTTTCGTCCTCTTATGCATTTGGGGATCTATGATGACTCGAGTGCCTACAGATATATGCCAATTTTCAAGAGTTACCTGATGAGCATTGAAGGGCAAAGAGGAATTTAATGCATTTGGGAAATATTCTGTGAGTCTGGGATGTTTTGTATGGTTGCTTTGCAATTTACATAGGCTTATGGTGCTTTTGAGAAACAGGTCGTGCTTCTAAGTTTGTTTTGTATTTTGGGAATATAAAGGTAGGCTCACGGCATGATGAGCAGAAGACTGGTCACTGGTACCTCGGGGAAATAAGAGGATTGTATTCCATGCTGTCAGTCTGGCTGATTGTGCTGCTATGATGGCCGCATCCTCATTCCCATTCTGCTAGGAAGTGTTTGATAAAGTTGGTTAATGCTGTTCACTTGCCCTTTGCTCTGTTTCTGACTCAAACTTTAACAATTCCCCTTGGCTGAACCCCCAGTTTCCACCAAAGTGTCTTGTTTTCACAAGGTTTACATGATTTTATCTTTTAATGGTGTTGTCATATCATAACACACTATTATATTTGCTTTTCTTTGGCTGTTTTGATAATCCAATGCTATCTTATGGCAATTTGTACACTGTAAAAAGTCATTCTGTAGGCTTGTAGATTTGATGAAATTGAATATGTAAATTTATTCAATACAATTTATTTCATGTGGTTTGGTATTTTTTTTGTGTTAAAATTACTTAAAAATGACTGGAATAAAAACTACTTATTGTTTTTGTGAAGGATTTAGCTATTCTTATGGTGTATCTGCGAACGTAGCGAATACCAAATAAATCCAACATAATACAAATAAGCTGTTTTAAATTAACAACCATTTCAAGTTGATATGCAGGTTGTGAGCACTGAGCAGACGGATTTAGGAAATATAACTTGTACGGTGCCACATTTCAAAGTTTTGAAAGCATTTCAGTCGAGAATGTATGTTTTTTTTAAACAAGAATCTGCAGTAGGTTCATAAAGATATCGTCTATTTAAACATTTCCTTCAAATTTTTTGCGATGGGAGCTCCAGATAATCAGCGGGCGCTCCGCGCACATATATACCGGACAACGGTGCATCACCTCGGCCTGTCTTGCTGAAAATCACAGCTGGCTGAGACGTCAATGTAGTGTTTATAAACTGTGGATAAAATTCATTTCGGGTAAATTTAATAGGCAATCTTTGGTCTTATAAATCTATATGCAGTGTTTCTTTGTATAATTTGTTTGTAATTCGTAAATATTAATTACAATAAGGATTAATATGAACTGGGTTTGGACGCAACTTCAGCTTTAGGACCTTAGGAGGTCGCATATCTAGGATGCATTCGTCATCAAAACTGTCTTATATCAGAATATTAACAAGTTTACTTTTATTCTTAGTTAATCGTAAATTGTTGTAATATGCGTATGACTTGCGAATGTAATACTTAGTTAACTTAAACAAACCAGGCTAATTGGCGTATGCAGTTTGCATATGTGACCTCCGCAGTCTGCAACCTTCGGACTCAGAAACGGCCTGCGATTGGTGGCTTAGCGGTAACTCATTTTAACTGACCAATCATATTGTTCATCTGAATGGGTGGGTTCTCTTATTCCGCTCCCGTGCTCTGAGGTTCATGTTTTAAAGATAAATGTGACTTTATTGCTATCTTTTTCGGTTTTAGTTTTGTGTTAATTCTATACACTCGATTAAAATGGTAATGTAAAACTATTCTCCGCTTTAAATTAATTGTGTGCTCAATTGCGAAGCCCTGCGTTGCTGACTGAATTGTTTAACAAAGGCATCTTACTGGAGTTTTCTGCTGCCCATTGAAACTTGAAGCAAAACTGAAGGAAAATGTAACGTTATTCATTTAATTCCACAAAAGGTGAGGAAGATATTAAATGTATAAGTTATCTTCTTAAAATGTTTAAGCTTTCTAATGTAAAATTAACATTTATTATTATTAATTTTGCAACCTAAAGATGGATTTCAGTCATGTGACCTTTTACGTCATGGCGCCATCTTGAGGACCTACCGAGTACCAGTAGGCTATTGACAAGCATTGGCTACCTTGCTACGATTTACGGATCTCTTATCTTTTACTGTCTATGATTCTTACGGATACAGTAAAGGGCTACGAAAGACAACATGTCGCATCTCGACTGTCATGAAAATAAACGCTACTTTAAAAAAAAATATCTTGGTTAGGGTGTGATGCCTACATGATCCCTCATGCGTTCTTCCAGCCGCTGTCCGCTGCTACCGAACTACCACTATTTTACAACATAAGAAGGCGCAATTGGAGATCGATACATCTTGACTGGGAAGAAGGCGGCGAGCGGACGCCAAATCATCCAAAGTCAGTTGTTCAAAACCTCCTTTTTAGTTGACTTTGTGTTCACAAACAATGTTCTCAATGCTCGAGTTCACGTGTAGAGACACAGGCGATACTTTGAGCAAAATATCATGTTGTGTTGAGCCTTCTTTGTGTTGTTAAAATAGCGATTTTGATGCTCACAGCATATTGAAGGCATAGCTTCTAGTTCTTTTGCGACCACTTCAGGTCCTCAAAATGGTGGAAGACAAGTGAGTGACGTCAGCTGATATTCATGTATTAACTAAATTGTGTGTTCATGAAGGCCTGTACTACAGTTTCCTGCAGACAACGTGAAACATTGCTGAGGGAGAACTTTATTCACAACAAAAGGTGAGGAATATTATTAAATAAATATATTGTATATATTATATTGTGTATATAGTGTATGTGTTTGTATATACACATGTGAGTAACTTGGTTAACAAATAAATATGTGACTGCATCCTATGGTGTGACAGAAAAAATGTACACTGTTAGATGTCGCTGTAGATTTAGCAGCACTGTACTGTAAAAATCCACAGTACTATACTGTATGTGTACATTACAGTACAGTACTGCAGTTCATAATGCATTCTGGGTAAATTTGTTTGAGCGGGAACATTTTACAGTATATTTTGGTCTTGATGTAACCTTGCTGTAGCCATTGCTGTAATGTGCCAGGTGTACTTGCAATAATCAGAGAAAGTGCGCCAACGTCAAATCACACAGACAGAGGGAGCGCACAACTCTTGGCTGCAGCTGAAGGAGGACGATTGATTTCTGGCAGTTCGGTAAGTTTGAAATATTTCTGTTTCATGAAAACTTAATTTTTAGTTTAAGAATGTTGTCAATAGTTTGTCACAATATTGTTTTAAACGTGCAATGAGAGAGAAAAACGGTCGCCAACAAAGTTTCAATCTCCCTCAGAAAGTAAGCTCACGTTACACACAGATGTCTAACGTTACCGCTGCTTTAACTCGCTTTACACCTTTTTTTAATGAATATAGGGTTGTTTTAACTAAATTATGACGGTTTGTTGAGTTTATATTGTGTTGAAAGTGTGGTGACAATGAAACTATTTTTAACGAAATGGACAAAGACAACCCGCCAGCGCGGTCTTGCGGTCCCAGCATAACGGTCGTTTATCTCGGCGTTTCATCCGTTCAGTTAGCGTCAGAGAAAAGTATTAAGTTCGACTGTTTGGCAAGGCTGACTCGTGGTTGTAAATAGATAGGACTTGACACCCCGTCCACAGCATAGTACCGAACTAGTTACTCCACAGAAGTGAAAACAAGAAACCTCATATTTAACTGGATACATGCATCGAACTCATCGCAGCTTTAACTTCGACCAAATATAATTCAGACCTGGGCTCATCTTAATATCAGATGAACGAAAGGGATTGCCGCGCTTATTGTTGTTGTTATTATATTACGTTATATCAGCAAAAGCAGAGAATATCTTCTCTTAAGCGTTTTACACGCCCAGTAAGTTGTCCAATACATTTTTATGGCATATTGTTTCCACCACTTCAGATGCATTACACGCTGTATATAAGTTTCCAAAACGCATCAAATCAATGCACGAAAAGAGAATGGGCTCCGCATTTACGTACCTTTGTCTTCTCGTCTCTGTCATCTGATCCTTCAACTCTGGATGTAAAATAGTCCATTATAACATCGTGTAGGAAACTGGCATCACCAGGATTGCTCAGATTTAGGCGATCATGTTTATCTTTAAAGTGAGCAGCTAGCTACTAACTTGTTAAAAAACTTTGCGTGAAATAGTGTTACACCGCAGCCGTCCGGGTAAAACATTAAAGGGACAGTCCTTTTACCTTGTCACTATAAATCGCTATTTTCTGCACTAAACGAGACATTTTCAGAGATTTTCTGTAGACAAGATGTTATAGAATAATAATTAAAAAAGACTTATTTAGATATTTATATATAATATAACAACTAATATATATATATATATATATATATATATATATAATGTTTTACAACTGACTTAACACTTACAGTAATGTTTTATTTGTTAGCATAGCATGATATTAGATTTAAACACTTAATACATTTTTAAATCAAGCACAATGAACATTATCAAATATTATTAATGTTGTAAAATATATTGTTCATTGTTAGTTCATATTAGCTAAGGCATTACCAAATGTTAAGGAATAAACTCTTATAGTAAAGTGTTACTAAGTTTTCTTTTACCATTTCCTTCACAATGTCTACTTATTTCTATGGCTAACAGATTTTGTAACATTTGTCTTTTTTACAGTCTTACCATTGCTTGTAAGTCGGATTGGGTAAGATGGATCATCTTTAAAGGCACCAGGCAAGTACATGATGTACAGTTACAAGTCATGTATTTTTTGACTGCAATATTAAATGCTTTCACGTCACATGTAAAAGTACACAGGAATGTGCTGATCACTTTTTATTTGTAGTTTACATGAGTGTCATTGCACTTTTCAGGAGTTAAGGCAGATGTGGAGGCACAACGGGTGACACCAGACACACACCAAGCACATTGTTCGGTAAGTTTGCACTTTACCACTACAGTTTCTTTAAATACCCATGTATACACTCATTCACAATTCCCACACACAACACTGTAACACGACCATACACAACATGTACACAATTGTCTTAGTTTGCCATGTAGAAATATACAAACAGAAATATTCAGACTTTGGTTATAAGAAATTTAATTTAATAATTGTATTTATTTAGCAGAGGTGTCCCTGGACTTTATTGACAAAAGATTTTGTTTTCAGAATAAAAAGTTGTGTCCAAATCAGTAACAATTGTACTTTCTGTTCAGGACATTCAATCATGACATGATCCATGTGGATGCTGTCCATTGAGGAAAGAGTTTGTTCAGCGGTAAGTGAATCTTCTGTATTTTAATGTAATTAGGTGTGGAACAGTAGAATAAGAGCAAAAGGTTTCAGAATAGGAGTAAATTCAAGGCTGAGTTTAGTTTTTTAAGAATCTTTTTCTATCTTATATTTGTTGACTTAATGTTTATGATATTTCTAACAGGTTTCTGGATAGAATTAATTCCAAAGATGGGAAAAGTGCACATCCAGACAAGGAGCAAGCAAAAAGACAAGGAACTTGGTGCAGAGAAAAGCTGTGGCCATTAACCCCCATGTGAACAGCTTCATGCAGTCCCTGATTGAGTTCGAATGGACGACTTCAAAGTAAAGGCCACTGTGGTCTGTCTGCCACAGTTTAATGCATTTATTTTTAGTGTTAAATGAAATTCAAGTAGAATATTTAAAACTATGGGCCAGTGTTCTTTTTACCACAGTGAAATGTTACCTTTTAGTCGATGATGGACTTTAAACTGAAAACTTCAAACTATGGAAGAGTGTTCTATTTGCCAGAGTTAAATATGTTACAGCAGGGGTCTCCAAACTTGTTTATACTTGTTGATTTTATTTTATGTTACTTGATTATATGTTTATTATTGTTTAAAATCTTGTTTTAAATATGTTTTGTTTCGATTAAATGTTTTTTAAATAAAATGTTGATACAAACATTGCTTGGATTGCCTTTTAATTCATTATGTCATGTCAAGGATAGCATTTTTACCATATTAATAACTATAGATTTAAACCTAAATATCTAGCTATTTTATATAATATTATTGTATTAACTGTAATAAGTAATAAATAGTATTTATGGGTCAATATAGACATTACAGTAAATTACTGTAAAAATAGACTACTGTAATAAAATATTGTAAAATTACAGTACAGTACTGCTTTGTAACTATACAGTACTAGTTTGTGTACTGTAAAATGGTATTACAGTACAGTACTGTAAAACCAAAATACAGTAACTTACTGGCAACCGTGCTGCCAGTACCGTACTGTAAAAATACAGGGAAATCGTTAACAGTGTAGGGAAAAGATTTGCCCTAATTATAAATATAGATTATATATCTTTTCAAACATTTTTTATATTATTTGTAATTCTAATGAGAGTTTATTATCAGTTTTCTTTAAAACATTTTAATATACAAGTTTAATGTGTTGATTATTTCAGAATTCAAGCAGTATAAATTTATAAAGGTTTTAGGACATAATTGCTGTTTAATGTTGCAGGATAATGATGAAGAGGCGGGACTTGAGTTGTAAAGAATGGATCTTCTAGGAGTGGCAGCCCAAGGGATGCTAGAATTGTTATCGAGGCCTTAAAAGTGTTCCCAGGGCATGCTTTATCATTCCTTTCATTCCTTTAATGATTTATAATGGGACCATGCACAATTTTTAACATAAAATTTTCATTTCATGTATTGTACCTCCTTGTATCACAGATACCTCCAGTATCCCAGGCATCTTTTCAGGTGTTTCAGAAACTTTTCATGGAGCTAGATTCTTCAAAGTTTATAAACTGATTATAGTACAGTAAGTCTAAACTGCTGTCTGATGTTCTGGGTGTGAATCAATGTAGCAGAACACAAACATGGAACCTTTCGTAGTCGGGGAAATGTGAACGGTTTTCTTTAAAGACTGTAAAATACTTTTTGAAGTGTACACTGTTACAAATACACCATTAAAAATGAGATGCTTTCCTGCTCTTTTGACATAAGAATTGATTCATCTTTGTCTGTCATTCTGAAATCAGATATAATACTCATTACTAATAATAATATTAAAGGGGCAATCAGTAGGATCTACCCCCATCTAGTGGTGGAATTGTATTTTGCATTCAAACTAACAGTGCTTACTAGCTCCTCCCCTTTCCAAATGCGTGTTGCAACGACGGTAGCCGTTAAGAACTCACTGATCTCCTTGTCCGTTGCAGCTGGTTCACGTGTTCTGAATGAAAACGCGTTGTGGAAACGCGTTGGTAGGCAAGTGCTTTTTGTCCCTCTCTGCTATTATAGTTTATCAATACGGCGGAAGGATATGGATGCCTCCTTGGACTTACCCGTTCAATGTAAGTAAAGAGAAGAAATTCTAAGCTTACAAACAAAAGTCAGATCACTGGCAAATGTCATTTGACACCAACGAGGACATATTTATGAATAAAGACATTGATTTTGATTAATAAAACACTTAAAATCCTACTTATTGCCCCTTTAAAGAATACATTATAAATCATGATGTTAAATTAAAATAGTATAATTGAATAGTATTTATTGTATAGTGCTAGGTCTTTGTCCTGTGTACCCAATATTTAGTTTAAATTTAAATTAATTTCTAATTGCAAATTGCAGTTTACCTTTTTGAATGGGTTTCTATTAAGGAGTTTATGGAGTAATTCTAACTCAAATTTTATTTGTTGAATTTAATTAATGATATTGCTTGTAATCTGTTGCCACACTTTTATTGAGTAGATATGGCATAATATTTTTTATTGTATAGTGCTAGTTCTTTGTCTATACCCAATATTTTTGTTTAAATTGTAATAAATTATTAATTGCAAATTGCAGTTTGACTTTTTAAATAGGTTAATATTAAGGAGTTTATTGAGTAAATCTAACTCAATTTTTATTTGTTGAATGTAATTAATGATATTGCTTGTAATCTGTTGCCACAATTTTATTGAGTAGATGGGGCATATTATTTTTTACAGTGTACACATTTTATGAGGTGGCTAATTTGTATTCATTTGTACGCCCACATTTATACATTTTTGTATAATTTGCTTTCACCCGTGACGTTGGAGTTTGGGTTTCGCTATTGCTTTTTTATAATTGTATGTTTTTGTATGAATTCATATGAATTAGCCAACTTGTAACATATATAGGTATTCTCATGAGATCAAAATGGAAAAACTCTTGTCACCCTTGTTAGAATTCATTTTGGAGCTTGACAATTTAACCGCTCATGGCTAAGAAATCTCCCCATTTGAAAACATAAGCATGATTAAAACATTTAGGCTAACTAATTAAAAAAATTAATAAAAGCTTATATTACATTGTTATGCATAATGCAAAGGATGTGAATTTTGCCCTTATAAGAACAGCCCAAATGAGCTCATTTTACTAATATTCCCAAAATCCAATTAAAGACACAAATGGTGCAGAGTCTGCTTTATGTTTAGTTTTACTTTGTCACTCACTTAATCTGGACATGTTCCATTTCCCTGCAACATTAAGTTAATTTGCAGATTTGTGCTTGTTTCAAATTAAGTGTAAGCTATATGTGGATAAATAGCATAGCTTAAAGGAAATACTTTCAGTATCGTAAAAACCTATTGTCAGGAGTGTACACAGACAAGAGAGACGAGAATATAAATAGCAGGTAAGTTTATTCATAAATAAGCACACAAGTCAACAGATGATCGTCCAGGTTGATCTCTGATGGAGAAGGCAGGCGAGTCTTCACACAGACACACTTCTTGACAGTCCCAATGTGAATAACTGACGTTACTTTCCTTTTCTTTTGCAGAATGGATACGGGGTGCAGATGATGGGAATAGGGATGACTTCGGAGCTGGATAAGATACCCAACAAGGTAGTTGATAGTCACTAGTCACGTGAAATATGACGTCTGAAGCAAACACACTGGTTGAATGTTTTGATAGCCCAATCTGGCATTGGCAGTTGTAAAACTTAGCAGCTTTATTTTTCATATAAGCAAGGGCAAACCATGGAGAAGCTTTTTAAACTGTTTTTGTGTACTCCAGTATCATCTGTCCCATGCAAGAGAATAATCTCCAAAGCTAGTGAAATTGTGGAAAAAATTAAGAAATCTCATGTCACCAAATTGATAGCCTATTATAAAATATAAAAACAATCATTATTATAAAATTATATTCCTGAATAAAAACCACAACATTTAATGAATGTCCTTATTTCCGATTGTCCAAGCCCTGTCCCTAAAAGGGGCAGTAACTTTAGCCTACTTGCATTTCATCGTTGCATTACATTTACTTCACCAGCAGTTGGTGCTGTGCATGTTCTGTTTGAATGAAGCTTGGAGTAATAAACCATTTTTAATGCAATTGCATCGGAAAGCAATAATGCTTAGAATCACAATCACTTTATTTGGCCATCGCTAAAGTTCGGTAGGAGAGAACTATAGCATAGAGAGACATGAGGTAAGTCTAACGAGACCAGACAATAGGTGTGTTCGAGTTCATGCAGTGCTGAAGAGACCGATCGGTGAGGTTTGCCGCTTGCAGTCGAGGGAGGAGTTGAAGACGGAGCCATCAAGTTGAACACCAGCTGCTTGCTTTAGTGACGTAAAGTGTTGGGGAAAGTTACTTTTAAAAGTAAGGCATTACAATATTAAGTTACTCCCAAACAAAGTAACTAAGTTACTTTTCATAAAAAGTAATGTTTACGTTACTTTTTTGTTACTTTTGTGTTACTTTTTCTTGGCTGAGGCTTGAGCTCTTTCAGGCCTTGCAGGTGTTTTTTATGACTGAAAAGTTTTGTATTCAGAAATTGCATATTTCATCACAAAAATGTCGATCTCTGGCCTGCCATCTCAGTTTCAGACTCAAAGTGTTTCCACACAGGCGTGTACATGCATAATGTGACTACGTTTAGTTTAATTCGGTACATATTTTTTTCATCGAATTGATTAAACTAAAAAAGTAACTTGCATTACTTTTTTCAAAAAAAGTAACTTAAATATTAATGTTTATTTTTAAAAAGTAATGCGTTACTTTACTCGTTACTTCAGAAAAGTAATATTACCACACCCCCACAGTGTGCGCATTGTTTCTTATTTTTAATCGCGAATGAAATTAATTGGAAAGTCAATTTTTCAAAAAACAAACTTTTTAATAAAAAGTTGCAACCAGAAACACTTTATATTGAATGTTTTAATTGCTGCTTATACTGTATGCCTGAAAATAACAGGAAACATATAGAAGGTATTTTTGGTATTTTTTTTAAATTAATTAAATTATCAAAAATTAAATCACCAAGGCTGAATCCGTAATCGCATACTTACTGTGTAGGTACTGAATTTCACTGAGTACCTACTTAACGTGCGCTAAGACAGTACGTACGTTCCCGTTAGGTATGTACAGCATCCGCCATGTTTACATTATCATGCGACCTATGACGTAGTAGGCTTGTTCGAGTTCATGCGGAACCACAAGAACCAACAGGAGATTGACATCACAATACCGCGAGAACGACTCGAAATCTGAGTTCTCTGTATAATTTCTGGAATCGCTCTCACGGTACTTTGATGTCATCCACCTGTTGGTTCTATCAGCGTTGCATGAACTCGAACAAACCTAATAACAGGCATGAAAACGTATGCGTTATCAATTATTTTTGCAAATTTAAAAATAAAATAAAATTGATTTGACATTTAATTTTCCATATATTCTTAAGACAAGACTGCCAATATTAAAATAAAAATGCAAACTTTAAAAGGAATCTTTAAATACATTTTTAAAAGGCTTTTTATTCATGCCCAAGCAATAATAGGGACAAAATTAAAATTTAAAGATCAGTTTTAATTTTATGTTCTCTTTTATTTATTGGGTTTCATTTTCAACTTGTATGCAAATTCAATGTTAATCAGTGGGTGGGGTTTCCTTTAAAAAAAAAAGGGGGATTGGCTGAAGCAGTGTTGCCAACTTAGCTACTTTATTGCTACATCTAGTGACTTTTAGACCCATTTAGACAAACCTAGCAACTGTTTGGATGAATCTTAGCTTCACGTCTGTACAGATAGGCTACTGTGTTTCTTGTACTGGTCTAAGAGTGCCGGGTCTTGCTGTCACGGTGAAATGTGTGTCTCTGTGCATGGAGCTGGACAATGAGCAACATTTAGACTGTACGACGCGTGGAAAAGATTTGCATACATTGTTTACATTTCAAAGGAGGAACAAACAATAAAAAGTGTCTGGTTTGCTATTATGTGCGTATTTTCACACATCTGATCCGGTGAGGCATCAGTCATTCTCATCAAATGCATACACATAACACACAGTGTGATTATTGTGCAATACATACGGCAAATTCTGGGAAGTACTGGCATATCATATGCTCGCAAAATTGGAATTTAGCTTATACATACTGTATACATCCGCTTTGAAAAATCTAATTTGGATGGAATGATGCTTCACTAGTTGAAAATGAAATAATTTAATAATGTTTTACATTTTATTTAATTTTCAAATTTGGGACATATTTTGTGATTAAGTTTTTTATTTTATCATGTAAATAATTAATTTAAAAAACATTTAAATTACCAATAGAGTTTGGTCTTTAGCTTCTTTCATTTTTAATTTATTCCATGACACAATATAACACGTAACAATATATATATATATATATATATATATATATATATATATATATATATATATATATAAATAAATGAGTTTTACCTAAAAGGCACGGGATCATTTTCATCAGTGAGGAGAACAACCACGAAGAGCTGTGTCCCCATCTGGGCTGCATTCAGACTGGGCTGCATCCCGAAAATATTGCACAAAGTTTTTTTTTAACAGAAACGGTGATGCTTGGATCACCCTGTTCTGATGACGCAACAGCTGCAACTACAGTAGCTGAGAAAGCAATTATTTGTGTTCTTTTTTAAATGTTTCTCGCGCCTGATGAAATCATTATAAATACATGTTTAATACTGTAAAATACGCTCAATGTTACATTCACCGCCCTTGAACACAGAATGAACATTTCAACTTAAACCCATTGAGCGAGCTATCTCTTTAGTACCGTGTGGTTTATTTACATATTGCTGCTGATTGGACTGCAGTTCTGACACAGTCACCAAACAAGATAAAAACTTATATGAGACCCTGGTGCACACCATTTCCAGGAAACATGTTGTTCAACCCAGAAAACTGTAGTAAAATGTTGCGCACTGCTTTGAACTTTAATGTGCCCCTGGTGATTCCATGATACCCATTTTGAAATACACTAAATAAATAGAGTATAAATACACCCTTGACTGCATGACTGAATGCATTTAAAGGGCACCTATTGTGGCCTTTTTACAAGATGAAATATAAGTCTCAGGTGTCCCCAGAATGAGTCTGTGAAGTTTCAGCTCAAAATACCCCACAGATCATTTATTATAGCATGTCCAAAATGCCTTAATTTGGGCAAAAAGCGCTGTTTTAACATCTGTACCTTTAAATACAAATGAGCTACAGCTCCTCACTCCCTTACAAACAGACAGTGAGCGCTTTCAGTTCAAATAGATTTGATTAACACAGTCTGAGACAATAGTATCTAGTGGACAGAGTAGAACTCGCTGAGAGTGGAAACTATGGTCATACAGGACTGTAAGTGGGCGGGGCTTGATTAATATGACCACACATTGATAAGAGAATCAAAACAGCATGTCTAATGAGACTGCTTTGGTTTAATTGGGATTAAAAAACAAGGAGTGGGTGGATTTTTTTCATCATAGGGTGGTTGTGTTCCCACACTGCCAACACAAATTATGTCCAAACACCTTGTAAAAGTGGATTTTGCATAATAGGTGCCTTTTAAGAAAGTTTTATGGAATTTGACTGATGGCCTTTATTTTTTTGTATACCACACTTATTACCGGATATACACGACATTAATCTGACAGCTGTCATCGTTTTGCAATTTCAAATGCTATACCCTCCTCCAGGATCAACAGAAATCTTTCTAACAACTGCATACAGGATATGAGTCTATCAAAACAGCTTGACAGGAAAATAATATGACCTGTTTGGTTGCCATGACAAAATCTTGTCCATCCTTGGAAATTCAACTCTGAGTCTGATCTGAGGGAACAGTGAAAACAAATTTCATCATTTGAGTTACAGGGGTGATACGTTTCTCTCCGAGCGCTTTCACAAGCGTTGGCAGAGTCAAATGACATGGAGGTTATAAAGTCGCCCTCCCCCCACTTCTCTCCTAGTGATTATTTCTGAGTTAGAAGGCTTATGAAGGCTCGCCGTGCGACGGACAGTAGCAGCTGTGGCTTGAATGATAAACACGCCACGCTCCAAAGATTGACGCCCATTCTTACGGTCCGCGTTTACCGGCAGGGTTGAGAATAATTATGGGGATAGTCACTGCAGGTGTACATCCAGCAGAATGGAAAACAGATTTGTTTCAAGGGAAACACTTGATGATTCAAGTTCTGTGCTGAATAAGCCAGACGATTGAAGTGCTACCAATGTTTACTGATTAGCCAGAGAGCTGTATATCTTCTCATTTCAATTGCAGACTCACAGGACTTGTACAATCTATTCCCATCTCAGCACAGCGTTAAAACATTTGGAATAAACAGAGCAAACCAGATAGGGATGGGTCTTAAGTCAATATCAAAATCATCAGAATAAAAGATTTATACAGAGCGTTTGATTTTGTTAGTGTCTGTGATGAAAGATTAATGTCCCAGTGGGGTATTTGAATCGGGTATCATAAATCAACTACAACGGTCTTCTTTTTGAGGATGTCCAACAAAACAGAAGTTAATTTGTTTAATTAATCCTGACAGACAGACAGACACAGCAGTACTCTCAGGCTCAGACGTCAAGCCCATAGACTGTTGGCTGAACATCTGACGCATACAGCAGCACACATAACTGAAAACACTTCAGCAGATTCAATCTTCTGATTGGTTGAAAAATACAAGATTTCCAGTAGTCGTGTGTCGCGTCGCGTTCTTTAACGGTCTGCCTCCAAAAATAAAACACAAATCCATCTGATCGAAGTACGCAAGGTTTAAAGGAAAAAATCTTTAAAAGACATAAAAATTTGGCTTGAAGCAGTTAGTGGAATCTAAAAGAGACATTTTAACATATTTTTATATTTTGTTGTTATATATTTTAGAGACATTTGTGAATGATGGTTGCACACTGGTCTGTTATTGTGAAGACAAAAACATTGAAAACATAATTGGTTGCTTTACGTCTCAGCCATGGGGGGTTCTTGGCCATTCATGGTTCCCAGATCTTCCGTTTGGCTAAGTAATGATCAAATCACATGATTCAATTCAAATTGGTTCTATTTTTATACCACAATTTTGCATTGTTGCAACAAAGCATTACAGAAAAAACATTTTAGCACAGACATAAAAGACTCAAAAAAGTGTATGAAAATTATTAAAGGAATATGAAATAAATACAAATTTGCAATATTACCATGCAATAGACCGAAGCGGATCTGCCCCAGAGTCTATTGCCATTAGGGTGTGCAAGCCTAGAATATAGTTTCTTTTTATGTATGCAGGTGTACAGGGTACGTGCATGATCGAATTCGTGCAGGTGGGGGAAAAAATACGGCAGTGGGCGTACAGTTTGTGTGTACTTTTCTGATGTTTCCGTCTTGTTCACTGTATGCATAAAAACTTTACTATATTTTAGGCTTTAGCATTACTTTCTGTAAATATAATTGTCTGTATGATTGTTATTGGACTGTTATATTCATTACTGTTATATTCATACATTGATTACATTTAAGGAGTAGCCTACCATAAACGTAAGTGTTCAACTTTCTGGTCACAAACATTATGCTAAGTTTACATTAACTATAATGTAAAAAGCATGCATTATAATACGTTACATTAGCTTAAAGGTGCCATAAATAAAAAACTGTATTTATGTAGGCATATATGCATAGTAAGAGTTCTGTACATGGTACTGAAATAGCGTGAGCCTCAAATGCACTTGTTCCCTCATTTTTATGTAAACCTTGTGCATGCAAAAGGCAGCTGAAAAAAAGGGGACAATATAAACCTAACACAGACGTAACGTCACAGTCGAGATGTATGCGGCGCCCCAAAATTAAATTACACATTACATTCATTACAAAGTTGCTAAAAACAAAGTTGTGACTGCTGAGTTGGTGCTAATTTATGATATATGCTAGTGTTTAGGCTGAAGTTCTACTACTGACTTTAGTTACATTTTGCAGGTCCATACGGAAAAAACAAAAACTTACAGTACCACTCAGAAACGTCTATTAACAATCTCCAAACAATTAGTTGTTCCTCAAAATCCTTATTTTCATCTGATACAGGCTCAAACATATAAGATCTGTTTACTAATGTTGAGCTACTGACATGAGCCTTGGAGCAGAGCAATCAGAGCAGAGCTCAACATTATTATTCATCACCTTTCCAAAAATAGACCATTTCATTCAAATGACAATTCCTAGGGTTGTACATGGACATGTTAAAATGTTTCTGGATAATTTGTGCACTTAATAAAGCCACATACCTTTTGTGTAAATATCAAATAACAATTAATTTCAAAGCATTCTTTGGCACCTTTAACAAATTAATTTAAACATTTCAACTTGTTTTTATAAGTTATGTCAACTTGAGTCAAAACTTAAAATAGTGGATTAAATTGCAGTTGTGTTGCATTTTACCCCTTTATGGTCCCCTTTAACATTTGGTTGACTATAAGGATTGTTGAACCAAGATGTTTAATTATCATTACTAACACTCATCTTCAAACACATTATTGTGATGTTCTCCCAAAAGACCCTCTACTGACTGTAAGTAACATATTTGTCAGGGTCCTGCCTAGGAGTCTTGTGTTGTGTTTGTATTTAAGTCGTGGTGGCAGGGTTCTGGCAGTCTCAGGCTTTATGTGGAGGCTCATGCCTTGTTTATTGTGGCATGTGCCTCCGGTGTCTTGTCATGTGTCCCCGCCCCCTTGTTCTCCTGCTTATTAGTAATCATTGGTTTTCTCCCATCACCTGTTCCCGCTCGTTATCTTGTTTGGTTTTTTCTATTTAATGTTATTGTGTCCCTAGTTCTGTGCAGGTTCATTGTGTTCTGTTTCTCGTGTTCGTGTACTTTCAAGTCCAGTTATCAAGTCAAAGTTTAGTGTTATCTGTCAAGAGTTTCATGTTTTGTACCCCCTCGTGGATTGTTGTATTGTTTACCATTGTTGTTACTTGTCATGTTTTGTTGGTTTGTGTCCATGTCTCAGTCAGTCTTGTCTTTTGTCTAGAGCGGGTGTAGGCAAGTTCGGTCCTACAGAGCCGCAGTCCTGCAGAGTTTAGTTCCAACCCTAATCAAACACACCTGAACAAGCTAATCAATGTGTTTAGGATTTAGACAGCAGGTTAGATTATCAGTGCTTAGGCTAAAATATGCAGGACTGCGGCTCTCTAGGACCGAACTTGCCTACCCCTGGTCTAGAGTGTGTGCCCTTGAGGGATGCCAGATGGCGTCCATTGGGGGAAGTGTACTGTCAGGATCCTGTCTGGACTCTTTCTTGTCATAGTTTTTAGCTTCTTGAGACAGGGTTCTGGCAGTACCATGTTTTGTCAAAGCATGTGGCTTTGTTTATCAGGCCATGTGCTTTGCTTGTCTCGTCTATCACCCCACCCCCTCGTCTCCTCATTAATCACCTCATTATTGTTTGAGTCATCTGTTCCCCTCTTGATTTGCTCCCCTATTTAAAGGCGCAAAAGAGGATGTTTTCCGCCGACTGAGAATCCAAAGACCGTTACTGACTTTTTTAAATAAGCGAATAAGCAAATTCGAGGAGGAAAGCAGGAGCGACAATGAAAACAAACCGAAACTAAAGACGGAGTTCATGCGTTATGCGCATGCGTCACTCGTGTAAAGTTACTGGAGCGTGCACGTCTCTCACAAGGAACGTAATGGCAGTGATGGACAAGCCAGAGGGCCAATCGCTCATGCGATGATTACGTCAACGAATGGCTGATGTTTTTATGGCCCTACCTTATGCACAGATGACATATATTAAATGTATTACTTTCAGTGCAGCTAATAAATAGTCTTTTATCATTTAGTAAAGACAGTTTCAAGTAATATTGCAAAATTGTATTAAACAAACATCCCCTTTTCCACCTTTAATGTCCTTGTTTTTGCTGTCCTGTGCCAGTTCGTTTTGTACTTATCCTGTCTGTTAATACTTGTTAAATCTATTATTCAGTCAAGTAAGTGTAGTTCATTGTCAAGTCTGTTTAGTGTTTTGTTGGCATAGTGTGTTTTGCCCCCTCGTGGGTTTTATTTTCTTGTTTTTGTTTTAATAAGTTCCTGTTAAACTGTCTGCGCCTGGGTTTGTGTCCAGTTCATGACAATATTCTACTAATCCTTACCCCTTCCTTATCCCTAACAGTCTGCTAATATTGCAATGAGAGTGTAATACCAAAATCTGTAACAATTCCAGAAGATAATCTTTTAGTCATCACAGATGATTCTGGTTTGGATGTTATTGCTGCTATGTGCGCTCATCGGGGCTGCCGGCTGTCTGAAGTCTATTTGTGTCTCTTTGGCTCTATAAATAGAAATCCACAGCACTTCAAAGTTATCCCAGCTCTAAACGCTTTCACTCGTGTGAAGACGTCTAAAGCAGCAGGTGGGAGAATGGCAGCATAGGAGCCTCTACACAAACTTACAGAACAAACACAAACATGGCCTTGGAACAGCCACATGGGATCTTTGGAAAGGTAAAAGCTACTGTATGTATGCTTAATGGGTGTAATGGATTTGTTCTTAGTGTCTTTTTAGATTGATGTGTCTAGCTTGCTTTTTAAAAGAGTGTGGTTAGTTTGAAACCTTGATTGTGCAAGGTTTGAGGGAGTGAAGGATTTTTTTCATCTGAAAAACTCATTTTAAAATAGTTTTTAAAGATGGGTCCACACTGGTCTTTTATTGTGGAGACAAAAAAAATGCAAAACATGATTGGTTGCTTTACGTCTCTCTTTAAACTACAGGTATCTAGAATGTGTTGTGAAAAGACATGCTTATATATATATATATATATATATATATATATATATATATATATATATATATATATATATATATATATATATATATATATATATATATATATATATATATACACACACACATATTATCTAATTGGCCGCTTGAGCTTTGCACATAGCTTGCACTGCAAGTGTTTCCTATAGCTTTGATGCAGTCTTTTATCTAATGGGAAAATCCCACAGGCCCCTTACAGCCGTTGGACACTTTTGAGGTCTGTGTTGAGGCGAGTGGAAGCCGAACTGGCAACTTGGTTCTGAAATGCGGGGACACACCCACATGTGCAGTTTCAAACCTATGCTGACATGCATGCAAAGTGGGTCTGGAAGAATTTTGTGTTTGCCTGTCCACAGTCAGACTTTAGCGAACGACCTGCTCCTTAATTGAGTTATTCTGAGTAAGAATTTAGGTGGGTTAGAATTATTTATAGTGCAAACTGAGATGAGTTATTTGCTTTGAAAGGTCAACAGAGTAGTACATAACAACAACAAATACAGATTGTAAGTAAGAAGAACATGCTCATCAATACAGCTAAGAGTACGCTGGCAGCCGCAGTACTGAATGTTTTGATTCTTTGAAAAAAGTTGTGTACTTTTTTGTTAGTGATATGTAATGGTAAAAACAGAAACAAAGCAGCTAAAGGTCTGAAGAGTAGAGTAGTTAAAGTACAGTAGACAAAATTCAATATAACGTTTTTGACACCACCTCTGCAAGTCTTTAAACCTCTTTCTGGGCAACAAAACATCATTGCCTGGTATCAAATACAATGTAAAAATACACTACTTACTCACAACAGTGAAATGTATGTTTACTTTAAAAAGATAAAACTTTTATTTAAAAAGATAAAACTCACAGAATCCACATAATGTCCACTGAAGTATTGAATTAAATATATTAAATATAGATTTGATTTTTGGCTTTTCCATTAAGATGTACTGTGCTCCTGTATAGCTCAGTGCTACAGCATTAGCAGTGCAAAAAGTCAAGGAAACACACATAATGTTGACTGCTTTCTGCTGGAAAATGAATATTTCCCCACCCCTCATGCTTATCTCAGAACAAACAGGTTTACTGTTAAATGCTATACATTTCATTTCTGAATCATAAGTTGTAATTTTGCATTATTAAAATAGTTATAGTTTATTGAAATAGAAACACGATTAGAAAGTTTTTGACAGCTTAATGTGATATTGTAAACAAGTGTTTATACTTGTGTCTCTTCTAATACATTAGGGATTTTAGCAGCTCTGGAATGTTGCATTGACAAACTAGTTTCACAAAACTACACGTTTCATTTACATTATTGTCTTCAAGCCCATTAAATGCTTTATTCCAGCCTTTAGGAGTTCTGAATAATTGTATCAGGTTATTGTGTTTTCTGCAGAAAGACGATAGTGAAGTAGTTCAAAACAAAAAGACAACCTACAGTTTTGCAGTTTCTTGCCGTCACCTACCAAATAAATCTGGTTTGGGAAATTAAATTTGTTTATTGTCCCTCTTTGAAAATAAACCTGAATGTAAAGGCAGAGTTATTGTTGGTGCGGTCAAATCTTAGCTTTACAACATAAACCTGTACAGCAGAACTGTAGCTTCTCTCAGTATGTAAAAGCCAGTGAGAACACAGCATGTTTTCTTCCTTTTCTCCTGCAATTATAAGCATACGAAAAATATTTTTTTTTAAGGTTAGAGAACAGCAGCTGTATCCATTAATTTAAACAGGTGAACACCTCCCAGCGTTTGGATCATGAGTCTCATGAATTCTCATGATTTTTTTTGATATCTCATTGAGAAGATGTTGGATCTGAGTTTTGTGTTCTGGATGTAATGCTATGCTGGGACAATCGCATTCCCTGCTTGGCTATAGAACTGGAAATATGAGCTATAAGGAACGGTATGATCCACATAACACTGTGGGCTAGATAGTTTATATTGGTAGATAGTAAATGCCTGCTGTGACCTTCGACTGCTTCTGTTTGTTTGTGGTTTACTGTGGTTACACTACAGGGGTGAATTAAACTCTTGTGAGGGGTGTAGGCTATGCAAGATTCAGTCCCCATCTGAGCTTTGTTATTAAAGGCAAGCTTTATACACAAAGGCAAAAGGCATTATTTAAGATTCTGTCTCCATACATATTTCAATTGAAACTGTACAGCTCGTGATTGAGTAAATCTAAAAGACACACCATATATAATCAATGAAGCTCTCTACACAAAAACTTTACATTCTGGTGGATGGGTAAAGAGAAATTATCATCTGAGAATTGCATATGAATAAAAAAGAAACTTATTTAAATGGTCCGATTCATGATTTTACATTTCCTTTAGTGTGTAAGCGTGTGTTAGTTCATGTTAACGAAACGCAAAAGGTAAAAATCCCAAAGTAATCGATGACACGTGTTATCGTTTCCAATGTAAATCTCTTTTCTTGCACTACAACAAACACACGTATTGTAGGCAACAGTTTACTTCCTGGGATTGGTGATGTAGACAAGACCGACATTATCATAATTCCTCCAGTTTATCCTGTAAGTTAACTCCTGTCAGCATTCCATTTTGACCAAATCTTTTAAAGGGACACTTCACCCATTTGCATGAAGCTTTGTATAGTTAGAACCCCAGTCATGTTTTTGAATGGTCATGCATCATTTCCTCAGTTGCCGCTGAGACAGGAGAAATACAGATTTCAGTGTTGCACTTCCCTCTTTCAATGATGTAAAAATCATCATTTTGCATCATTGAAAGCAGAAAGTCCAATATCTTTGTTGAGGGGGTGAGACTGCAAACACCCCTTTTCTCGGTCAAATAGGCACCAAATTAAAAATGTATGTTACATTTTGACTACAAATATGACACACTTTCAATAAAGATTAATGTTTCTACGGTTGAAATGCTCCTTTAAACATGGTAAGGAGCTTCACATTTCCGGCTAACCTCCGATGTATTAAGGTCAATCACAACATACAGAGCTGGTTAATCAGGGATATTACGCTTATCAAATTGATGAGTTTTGTACAAAATCTGTGTGCTTCAGAAAGAAAGTGAAAACTTGGGGGTGCGTTTCCTAAAAGCATCATTAGCCAACTACTGTCGTAAGTTTTGTCATTACTGGTTAAATTCAACGATTTGGTGTTTCCCGAAACCATAGTTCAAACGAACATTCACAAGCTGCATCGCAAACTTGTGTAGTTTGAATGACAGCTCTTTCGTTGGAAGCATAGTTCCTTGTTATTATAATATGTATGTTGAACATGCTTTTGAACAAAATAAGCAAAAAACAAAACAAAACAAAACATGTAGTACATTCAGGGGTGCTGCTAAGGATTTTGGGCCCCATGAAAAGAATCTTGACAGGGCCCCCAGCACAGTTGAGACTTTATTCATATTAATTTACAGAAAATCATGCACTTTTATGGTATTTTGACTATCATTCTCATATATTTAAGTCAATCAGACAATTGGCAAATAATTTTGCTTGTTTTAAGGACAATTTCACTTAAATTGTATATTATTTGTCTTAAAAAAAAAATACTGTGAAAGTATTATGTGAAGATGGTTGGCAGAGATGAATCGTGCTGTATTTGACAATATAGGGGACATTGTAGTAATACAACTCCACATCATCTTCAAGAGATGCACTGAAACCTCACAAACAGCTGATAGTAGTTTGTACAGTAGCTGGCAGAGCTGGCATTTTCTCTTCCGTCAAGTTGATATTCTGCCGGTGTTATAAGTGAAGTCAAGCTGTTTGTGTTGCCTGGATACAATTTGGGTGGACTGAACCATTTTGTGATAATTGAGAGGGGGAGAGGGGCCCACGGACGTTTGTGTTTCCTAAACAAAATTT
Source organism: Paramisgurnus dabryanus (assembly GCF_030506205.2). Lineage (NCBI taxonomy): Eukaryota > Metazoa > Chordata > Actinopteri > Cypriniformes > Cobitidae > Paramisgurnus > Paramisgurnus dabryanus. Next base: position 34,960,878 of record NC_133356.1, on the reverse strand, counting down.
TTTTTTGACACTAGGAAACAGCAAATAGAATAATTTAAAGTTAATAATTTTTACTATCAAATATATCTTTTAGCACCACAATTTTATTGGGGGCTTCTCTGGGCCCCCTCTTAGTCATGGGCCCCGAGAATCGTCATTGTTTACCCCCCCTTTACAGTGCCCCTGAGTACATTCTATAACCATCATTCTAAATATACAAATTGTATTTTACGTCTTTAAGTTTGTAAACAGAATTTAAGCTCTGCATTTGAAAACTGTGCATGTGCGCAGTCCTACACGCTTTAAGACCCTGGGGAATCTCTGGGAGGAGTGACGTAAGAGGGAACTTCCGCATTAATGAAATATCTTGAACATAAACAACAGATAACTAAATCCCGATGTCAGGTGCAATATATGTTATTTACGGCAGTAATCTGACATTAAATCGATTTGCACAGATTAATTAGTACTCCACCTCCCAAGTGGCATCATCAACTGTGTTGTTAAACCAACATGGTTCAAACGACGAATGTGCGACAAAGGAAACAGTGGTGACAAGCCAGTTAGTTTCTCCAACTATGCATCGTACTATGGTGGTTCACCACCGAGTTATGTCGTTTTTCGGGAAACGCACCCCTGGTGACTTACAGTACAAAGGCCCATAATTACTTCTGAAATGCGGGACACACCCACATGTGTAGTTTCAAACCTATGCTGACATGCTGGTATGTATGCAAAATTTATTTTTTGTTTGCCTGTCCACAGTCAGACTCCAAGCGAACAGTCTGCTCTTTATTTGAGTTATTCTGAGTATGATTTTAGGTGGGTTAGTGTTATTTATAGTGCAAATGCAAACTGAGACGAGTTAATAGCTTCAAAAGGTCAGCACAGTAGTACATAACAACAACAAATACAGAAGAACACCCTAAGCACAGGCTTTTTGTGTTATGCTATTTAACGCATTTGTGTCATTTTGTGATGATTTTGTGTTAAAATAAAACACAAGTTGTGTTAAAAGTAAATGCATTCTAAGAGTGTAAGAGGAAAAGACTCATCAGTACTATAGTACACTGACAGCCACAGTCCTGAATGACTGACAGTTGTTTTGGTGCCATATTCTTTGAAACAAAGCTGTGTAGCCTACTTTTGTGTACAGTATTAAAGGTGCCAAAAGAATGCCTTGAAATAATAACTGTAACAACAAAAGTAGAACTTCAGCCTAAACGCTAGCATATAGCATTAACTAACATATAGCACTAACTCAGCAGTCACAACATTGTTTTAAGCATTTTAACAACTTTGTAATAATTTTTTTTTCAACTTTGTGTAATTTAATATTGGGGCGTACATCTCGACCGTGACATCACTGTTGGTGTTATGTTGAGATTGGAGTTTAGTCAAAACTCTTGTTTTGACGTCACTCAACCGGGAAGTAGAGGGCTGTCCAAACCGCTTGTTTGCTGTAGACGTTGATAGAGGAATTCTGTTAAAATATAATTCTGGTATTTAACACTTTGAGTCTCAGTTCTGGTTTGTTTTGGATAAACTACAGTGATGGACACAAAAATTTTGACAATGGGTCGTGTCTTGAGTTTTTGACTCGTTTAGAACACCAATAATGTAACCAACACTAGGTAGCTGTTAATAATGTCGACCAGATTGACTACGCCACCCCTACTTTCTGGGGATAAGGGACCCTATTAATAATAATTTTAAGCACAGGTTGTCCAAATGTAGCATACCTCTTGACTGCTTCAGAATGGAAGTCAATGACCATGCACAAACATGTCATTAAAACAACACTTAACGTTTATTTTCAAAACTGCTCACCGAGTGGTTCGTGGTGTTCGTTGATGATTAAAAACAAATATATTGCCGCAATGTATGATTTCAATCAGTGTTATTTGCTATAGTGGAACTATTTTTTCAGATACCTCACAACCGCGTATATACTTCCGCTCTATATTTGAGTCTGAAGTGTTAGCACACTCCCGACCACTTGATGGCGACAACCACTTTGCCTAACAAGTACGCTCGGTGTCTAGCCTATAGACAGTCACAATCGAGCTCAACTTCAAACCTAAAGCTGGTCACTGAGCCATCAAATATGTAGGGCTGTTCCGAATAACATTTTTTGAGCTTCGAAGCTCTAGTAGAAATCAAATTGAATATTCAAAGCTTCGGAAGGAGGGGATGAATATATTTTTCTCTTTAATAAAGGCAGGAATCTTTGTGTGTGTGTCTGTCTGCCTACAGTTTTATTATGTGGCGGATGTGTTGCTGCGGACCTAAGGGAGTGTAGTGCCTTTTTTTCGTGCAATATGGACATGCTGTAATAAAACAAAACTGTAATAAAACGGTAGCATACTTTCAAAATCAAGTTTATTTATAACACTTACACCATCCAATGTGTTTTTTTCATCAGCAGAACAATAAAGAAGATATTTTGCAGAAACCCCAGTGCTTCGTCATGCAAGTCAACCGATCCGCACACTTTAAGAGCTAAATCATATATATCCAATACAACCATAATCCCCCATAACTTTGTGTGACATATTGACGTCTTGTGAAGCAAATCAATCAGTTTTTGCAAGAAACTGAACGTTATTTACAACACTATTAGCGTAATGCCATAGCATGAAGCGTGCTTTCTGTTCGAGGCCATCTCTTTCACTGGTGGCGTTTGGTGGCTGTTGGCTATGGATGTTTGTCTCTCTGCGCCACCTATAGAGTGCGAGCATGAAGCGCACTTCCTGCTTGGCAAAAGCTCTGCATTAAGTCTGTAAAATATTTATATATATATACGAAATCTCAAAACTGAAAATCGAATGTCAACCCACAGAACGAGTACTCGAATATTCTGGTCCAGCCCTACAAATATGGGAAAATTTTCTTCTGAGAGAAACCGAGCGAAAAAACTACAACCACATGTAAACGACCCTTTTCTGTTTCCCGGTGGGAGAGTGATATATCAGCGAGCAATGAGTCTTCCAAGAGAAGTCAATGGAATTTTACAAAATGCCAAATAAAACACGACAGAAACTGTATTTCGCTACACAACTTGTTTTTAATCATCAACGAACACCACGCACCACTCGGTTTTGAAAATGAACGTTAAGTGTTGTTTTAATGACATGTTTGTGAATGGCCATTGACTTCCATTCTGAAGCAGTCAAGAGATGCTTCTAAACGAGTCAAAAACTCAAGACACGGCCCATTGTCAAAATTTCTGTGTCCGTCACTGTAGTTCATCCAAAACAAACCAGAACTGAGACCCAAAGTGTTAAATACTGGAATTATCCTTTAAAGAAAATATATCGCTTGGCATTAGATACGTTTACATGCAACCAAATAATCAGTTTGTAATCGTATTGATGGCTCAATCGTATTGAAAAGCCTTCATGTAAACACCTTAATCAATACGACTGAGGACGATCGGATGCAAATTTGGATCGTATTGAAGGGGGTGGTGTACTCCGATCTGTCATCCGATCAGCAGGAAAAAAGTATGCAAACGTGTGAATCGTAATATTTTCTCAATCGGATGCAAAAATACATTGTGCACATGCGCAAAAGAGTTGTGCTCAAGTTCACGTCTTACCTCTTATTCCATGCAATAGCAACACGCATTATTACGGTAATGGGGTCACGTGCTGTACACGCGAGGTACGTTCTACAGAGTTTATGTGTACTTTAAAACATTAGGCTACTTAAAATATCTGAAAACTTCTTAGAACAACTTTCTCCAACTCCGTTTTGACTTTTATCCAGAAATAAGTGTGAACTACAATAGATGCTGTCCGCAGCGTAACGTTGCCAAGTCCTCTGGTTTTTTCGAGTTTAGATTTGGGGAACTGTTTAAACTGTTTCCACAAGTTGTTTTTTCTGTGGTTAAAGATGAAATGAGTTTTGTTGATTAGTTATTGATATTTGGGCTGTCATTGGGATGTTTTTGATCTAGTTTTGAATGTCCATTCAGATGGTTTTGATATGCGAATCTGGCAACCCTGGCTGTGCGCTTGCGCAGATGTTTGGTTCAGATTCTATAGAATGTACATGTAAACAAACATTTTAATCAGATTGCCATGTTAAGGGTGCATGTAAACTGTATAGTTGTAGCCTTCAATAGTATTAAATAAAATCGGATTGACACAATTTTGTGCATGCAAACATAGCCATTGAAGTTTGAGCTTTATCATTTAGGCTCTGACAGCAACACTCACTAAAGTTTGAAAAATGGGATCAGGAAAAAACGGGACCTTTAACCTTAAAGCTGTCTCCTGTATTTTTTTTACTTAAAAGGTCCTGACTGAAATTTTTTTGGGTGATCTTTCACTTTAATGTTATTTTTTGTAAACACATAACACAGTTTCAGTTAGGCCTATTTATTGGTGTTTGTATATCCTGTTTTAATTTTTAATTCAGTTAACGGAAATTTTTTTCACACCTTGTTTGACACATCTGAAAAACCTGGGTAACACTTTATTTTGATAGTCCACTTTAGACATTTTACTAACTATAAGTAACTTTGCAACTACTTATCAACTACCAATCTTTAGAGAATTAGTAGACTGTCTGCTTAATATCTACTAACACTTTATTGTGATGATATCTCAACAGATATTCAACTGACTATAAGTATCTTTGCAGGTGCATGTCAACTTATTCCACTAACCCAAACCTCTTCCCTAACCCCAACCCTTACAGTCTACTAATACTCTAATGTCAGTTAGTTGACGTATAGTTGCAAATTATTGAAAGTTAGTTGACATGTAGTTGCAAAGTTATTTATAGTTAGTAGAATGTCTAAAGTGGACTATCAAAATAAAGTGTAACCAAAACCTGCGTCCACATCAATTACGTTTGCGCTCAATCAGCTGTTTTTGTCCAGCTCACTGCATTACATCAATGCAGTGAATAAGCTTGTGTTAATATGTTCTCATTATGAATTATGAATTTAGCACGTATGAAGATAATTTCATAATTTTTACAGCGCAATGTAAACTTTATATTAAACATAAAAGAGCATTCGTCTTGTAAACGGATTTGAAATGATGTGCTGAGTGCTGACTGTCGCGTCACATAGACGACAGAGACAAGTAAGATCTGCGGTGAAACTCAGTGGTTTTATTTCATCTCAAATATCAAATGATTCATGTTCTTATCATTAAAAACAATCACAGCAAACAGCACACGCAGGGTTTATGTACTTGTCAATTCCGCTCACAAACGCGCGAGGCTATGTATGTGTGCTTGTTGTCAATGAGTGCGTTTACATGCACAGTCTTACGCCGATTATGCTTAATAAACTGATAACACGTGGGGTCATGTAAACGCGTAAAGCGGTTTTCTTTAATCGGGGAAAGCCCATAAACAGCGTTAGCAAAAACCGATCGTCACAGGTAGTTTTTTGCTCACTTCCCCGATTTCGCATGGCATGTAAACACCTTAACCGGCTTTCTCACAGTTTTGTCCATGTGCGCATGTCTCTGCGTATGAAAGATAAACGTCACACGTGGAAGTAAGCGCAAGGTAACGCATAAAAGTTTCCGCTCGACTAAAGCAGTTGGCAGAGAAAGTGTCAAAATAAAAGCTCATGTTACATTTACAGGTTCTGCAGACACGAGGAGAGATACAACAGTACAGCTTAAGACAGATATGTCATTGACTTTTTGATCAACTATTGTGTACTATAGGCGGTGACGTCACTGCCTGCGAGAAAACTGATAATTCTTCAAGTCCCATGTAAACGCAGTTGTCTGCATAGCCGGCTTACTGATTTGCGTGTAAACGCATGAAAACAGTTTTCTGTAATAAGCAGATTTTTTAATAGTTATCCGCTTATTCTGTGCATGTACGTAAACGTATTCAATGACGTTACTGGTCACAAACACGCTCAAGCGCGTTGTTTGTGTGCTTGTCAGTCACGGGCATTAAATCTGCGTAGTTCTCCGCGAAAATCTGCGGGCGTGGATTCCGTTGAGACATGTCAATGTTTTATTAGTCTGAAATACTAACAAACAGCGGACATACGGCTGCATGCTTCCATTTCTTTGCCGCTCTAAGCAAACAGTGGTTACGTCACACGTGTGGTAACTTCCTGCCGTTTGCATTCAGAGCAGCGAAGAAGAAATGAGTTTCGCTTTGCAGCGTTAGCTTTAGTGTAAGCTATAACGGGCATAACTAGGTTTATTAAGAAAATGGTATCGGATCGGTACATGGGTTAAAGTACTCGCCGATTCCGATGCCAGAATTTTTTGTGGTATTGGCTACATACAACTCTACACTCTTTGCCTATGTTTTCTCTATTGGTCATTTGATCCCACATTACTCATTATTACCCTTTAAATGCACATAACAGTGGTTAAATGTGGGGTTTCTATTGAGTTTCATTTTAAACAAATTACTTTGTATCATCTTTGTTTTTTATAATTTTCCTCTCCACATAAATGCAATGCAATTTTGTTAATGGGTCTTTTGCTTTTCTGGTCATTCTGGTTTATGTTTCTGTATTGTGACCTCATAAATACACCACATGCCTTACCATCTATCAAAACAACCAATTTCATACTACATTACGGATATCAATCATCACTATCAAATGTGCTGTTTGTCAATGTTCAGATTCTGTTCGGATGATGATTATGTTCTCTGATTCATTGCTATGCCAAACATGTCCTTTCAGATGGAGACTCAGAGAACTTGAACCTCAGTTTTTGAACAAACAAGACAAACTGAGCACTACAATCAATCTATGTACATTTGGTGCCACAAATACAAAATTTCTAGTTTCTTGTTTGAGCCATGAAACCCTTTAACGAGAAGGTTAGAGGTTGTTTTTAAAATAATTTTTATCCACCTTCTTTATCCATGTATTTTCACTCAAACTTTTTTGAATATGTAATTGAATTAAATTGAACATACAAACTGACTTTGATAGCATTGGTTTGAGCTAATATGCATGCATGATTGTAACATAAAAACAGCTTTGAAATTTAATGTCATCATCTGCACTGCCACAAGCGTGTACCAACTATTTTCATTAGTAAATAAAAACAGCAGCATCACAAGGCATGTTAGAAGATATTCGGAAACATGGATTATCCCTAAATCACAGAGCTGTCTGCTTTGATTGTATTAAATGATTAAGTATTTGAGATTTACAGTTTTCTAACCTGTTTATTTCTGTGCTTTATCCACTGTGACTAATTCAGGGCTTGAGGGTTGAACATCTCCCACTAAGCTTTATTAATTAACCCTCATCATGACGTTATGCCGGCCTATTGACTTTGAATTGATGAGATGAGCTGCCAGGCATCATTCCATTTTTACTGCCTACTGTATACTTTATCCCTGTATATGTCATTATAGCAAACATTATTTTAAATCTATTTGTTCTTAGGGTGACCACCACCCAACAAACTAAAGGTGGGAAAAGTAGTAAGTTTAATTAGGACAATGTGGGATGGTACATTGAAAAATAACCTACACAGCAAAATTACCAGTTTTAAATGTACACTCCTGGTGTATAAATGGGTACCACCAGGTCTGATGGTACCCATATAAACACCAGCAGTGTAGATTTAACACTGGTGATATGGCTGTGTACTGTAAAATCGGGATATAATGTATAATATTTGGCCCTAGATGTGATGTAGAAAACGTGGACGGACGGAATCATGGAATTCAAGCATAAAAATTGATTTTACTGTCATGGAATTTGGGAATTTTAGATTCAGTCATTTTTAAAACCCATTATAATGCATTTTTTACCTGGTTTCATTAATTGGCAAATAAAATGATAGAAATAAATGGAAACATTTTCACTTTGTGTAATGATGGATATAAAGAAAGGTATAGCTGGATGTTTATCAGTTTATTGAAACTGTGAAGTCTTAAAGCTGCCTTGGGTCTTAAAGTGACAGTGACCTGCTGCTTTTTATGCCAGAAATGTTTATTACACACTGTGACGTAATGGTTTATTATTGGCTGTTAAGTGCTGGGGTCAACGGTTGCCAGGCAACTGCTATGTGCCGGAGTTTAAAATAAAGCTGAAATTTGAGTGCGTAAGAGTGCCATCTTTTTGCATCATGACATGGTGTTAGAAGTTTATATGCGCCGTGCACTTCTCTAAACTGTGAAATAAAACGGAAGGAAAATGCAGAGGTTTCACGCTCCTGAATCCTTTGATTTTGCACAGCCAGCAAGTTGGCTGGCATGGAGACAACGTTTTGCACGGTTCAGGATTGCAACAAAACTCGACAAGGAAGATGGCGATGTCCAGTTGAACTCATTACTTTATGCTATGGGCAAACAGGCAGAACCTATATTCAGCACATTTACATTTTCCGCGGAGGAGGAAAATGATTACTACAATGCAATAGTTAGAAAGTTTGACGAACATTTTGTGCCCAAACGCAACTTGATTCATGACCGCACATGCTTTCACAGAAGAGACCAGAAAAGCGGCGAAAGTGTTGAGGCATTTGTCAGGAGTTTATATGAGCTGGCACAGTTTTGTGACTTCCGGGCTACTAGAAATGAGCAGATTCGCTATCACATCGTGATTGGAATAGCGGATAGCAACGTGTCTGAAAAGCTGCAGCTAGAGCCAGATTTGATGCTGGAGAAAGTGATACAGATTGCTCGCCAGTCAGAACTCATTAAAATGCAAAGTGCTGATATGAGAAGTGCAAGTGATGTCAACGAAGTGCAATGTAAGTTTAAGTACTCAAAACAATTCAACAAACATAAAGGCAGTAATCCAGATACCAAACAACGAGATGGAAGTAATAATGAGACCTGTTCACGATGTGCACGCATACATGACCGCTGGGCGTGTCCGGCACGAGGCAAACGATGTCGTAAGTGTAACAAAATGGGACATTACGAAATTGCGTGTAAAAAAAACTGTAAAGGAAGTGACCAGCGACAGACAGGAGGCTGAAGCAAACGAAACATGGTTTCTGGGATCAGTTTCTGATACTGGTAAAGAGGACAAGTGGCACGTAAAGCTACCTATGAATGGCACAACGGTAAAGTTCAAGATTGATATTGGAGCTGATATCATGGTAATGTCGGAGCAAACATTCTTAAACCTATCTCGCGGCCCTCAACTTACCAAAACATCAGCAGACATCAGGAGTCCGGGTGGCAAACTGGACTGCATAGGTCAATTTGTGGCATGCACGTAAAGAAAAGAACAAAGCATTAGTTTTTGGACATAATATGTTGTTAAAGGCCCATACACCAATAACCTTCTTAGCCGTAAAACTGCCTGTGAAATGAACCTAGTGAGTAGAGTAGATGGCATTACTACTGATGTTGAAGTTTTTGGAGAGTTTGGAATTTTAAATTGTGAACCAATCAAAATTGAGCTCAGACAGGATGCCAAACCAAAAAGCCTCTATGTACCTCAGCGAATTCCCTTTCCATTGCTGCCAAAAGTGAAAGAGGAACTGCAGCGTATGCTCAAGTCAGGGATCATATCAGAGGTCACTGAAGCAACAGACTGGTGTGCTCCTATTGTGCCTGTGATAAAGAAGAATGGAAAGGTGAGAATTTGTGTTGATCTAAAGAAATTAAATGAAGCAGTAAAGCGTAAGAGATTTATTCTGCCTACTCTTGAGGACATTGCACCACAACTGTCTGGTGCAACTGTATTCTCCACGTTAGAGGTGTTGAGTGGATTCTGGCAGATACCATTGGACACAAGCTGCAGAAAACTTACCACCTTCATCACACCAGTTGGCCGCTTCTGTTTTCAAAGATTACCTACGGGATTACTTCAGCTCCTGAGATATTTCAGAGAGAAATGAGCACTCCTCTCAAAGATCATACTGGCACAGTAGCAGTGATGGATGACATACTTGTGTTCGGCAGGAACAAGGACAAACATGATCGCAATCTTGAGGTAGTTTTAAAGACTTTCAGAGAATCTGGTTTAAAATTAAACAGAGACAAGTGTCATTTTAGAAAATCTGAGATTCAATACTTTGGACACATCATTGGAAAGGATGGAATCCGGCCAGACACAAATAAAGTATGGATATAACTGAGCTCCCCTGCCCAAAGAATCTGATGGAACTGCGACAGGTATTGGGGATGATTAATTACCTGGGCAAATTCCTCCCTGGACTTTCATCAGTTCTTCATCCAATGACTGAACTGCTGAAGCGCAAGACTGATTGGGTCTGGGATGAGGAACAGATGCTGGCATTTAATGAGGTCAAGAACATGTTGACTACAGCACCGGTGTTAGCATTCTACGATGCCAACAAGACCACTGTGGTCAGCGCGGATGCAAGTAGCTATGGCCTTGGAGTCGCCCTGCTTCAGAAGCAGGAGAATGGATTAAGTCCTGTTGCTTTTTGTTCACGGACCTTAACAGAGACAGAGCGGCGCTACTCACAAATAGAAAAAGAATGCCTAGCAGGAGTATGGGCATGTGAAAGCTTCTCATGGTACCTGCAAGGTATGGCCAGATTTGAGTTCCAAACAGACCACAAACCCGTGGTCCCCTTAATAAACACTTACAACATTGACAAAGCTCCTCTAAGATGTCAGAGACTATTAATGCGCCTGATGAGATTCAATGTCCGAGCAGTGCATGTGCCAGGTAAACAACTTATAGTGGCAGATGCCCTGTCCAGGAATCCAATAACACATCAAGGCGAGTCCGATACTGAGGGTGATGTCAAAGTGTTTATACAAGCAGTACTGTCTACCAGGCCTGTAACTGACGATAAGTTGAATGCTGTAAGAATTGCCACACAACAGGATGCAGGAATGAGTCCAGCTCAACTTATGATAGGACGTCAGATCAGAACGACTGTTCCAATGCTAAAAAAACAGCTGCTGCCAAGACCAGTCGACTATGAACAAGTCAAAAGGAGGGACAAGCATACTAAACAGGCCTATCAATACTTCTACAACCGACGAAATTCAGCACGCAGTTTACCAGATTTATATCCAGGTCAAAGTGTGAAAGTCAAGTTGGATGGGGAGAAAGGATGGAAAACACCAGCAACAGTTGTTGGAAAAGCTCCCGAAACCAGGTCGTGCATTGTTCAGACTGATGGAGGTGCTATTTCCCGTCGGAACAGGAGAAACATTCAGAGTGTCCCTGAAACAGCTGGCACACCTGAAAGTGAAACTGTACATGAGAGCATGGAAGTAACTGATACTCCCTCTCACAAGACTGAGACAAAAGGGCGAGATACCCCAACTCCTATTAAATCACATCCACACAAGTTGACCTGTAAAAGAACTCTTGCTGGTAGGGAATTAAAGGGGCGGTGAATTTGTCGATTTTATTGTTTTATACTGTTGTCTGAGGTCTACTTATGATGTTCGCGTGGTTTTTACATTCAAAAACATCAAAAGCAATCAGTAATAGGCTATTTTGTAACATGGATTAGTGGCTCTCTGGAGAAAAGCTTCGTTTGAAGGGGCGGGCCGCACTGAAGACCTGGACGTAAACACGCACTGCTATGATTGGACAGCTTCATTACCCGTCATTACATGTGGGGAAATGTTATAAAAACATTAATGTGGGAAAATAGCAGCCGAACACATATATGTTTGAGCCACAAAAGATTCTGGGTGCTAAAGATGATACACATAAATGACAATACGTATAGTAAAGTAGAAACAAAACTTTAAACTTGATGTGACTAAAGTACCGTATACAACAAAGTAAGCGCGCATCAGATTATAAACTGCGGCTGATAAGCTCTTATCAATAACTTGGTATGTTTCTATTGTGCTTGTGAGGTTGCTCTTAGATACACGTAGCGTTACATACCACAGTTATATGATAAAAAAGCCTTGAGTGTTTGACCGTTCAAACGCAACTTGCCTAAATTACCGTATACAACACAGTAAGCGGGCATCAGAATCTAAATTGCGGCTGATAAGTCCTTCCTTATCACTACCCAGGGCCGGCGTCAAGGGGGGGCATTCGCGGGCAGTACCCCCCCCCCCCCCCGAACAGGTTGTTGTGCCCCCCTACAAAGTTTTTTATTACTTTAATATATATCAAGAATAATTAAAATAAATTAAACATTGAATGTTTCATGACTTGTAATGTAATCACTTGAAGAAAATATAGTTGATATATGTTTTCTTTAATTAAAATAGACCAGTTTCTCTGATTGGATGTATTGCTGCGATCCATTTTATGGATCGTGTAAAATATGAATATTAGAACATTTAGAACGAATCAGCACCGCCTGCTTCATCTGACTTCATGCAAACCCAGACTGGCTCAAACTCAGAGATTAGAGGTTGAGGTGGAATTTACAAATCCACAGGACACTGTTTTAAAGGAATATTCCATTTTCTTAAAAGAAAAATCCAGATTATTTACTCACCACAATGTCATCCAAAATGTTGATGTATTTCTTTGTTCAGTTGAGATGAAATTATGTTTTTTGAGGAAAACATTGCAGGATTTTTCTCATTTTAATGGACTTTAATAGACACCAACAAATAACACTTAATTCAACACTTAACAGTTTTTTTCAACGGAGTTTCAAAGGACTAAAAACGATCCCAAACGAGGCATAAGGGTCTTATCTAGCAAAACGATTGTCATTTTTGACAAGAAAAATAACAAATATACACTTTTAAAGCACAACTTTTCGTTTAGGTCCGGTCCAGCACGACCTAACGTAAATGCGTAGTGACGTAGGGAGGTCACGTGTTATATATATAAAACTCACGTTTGCTGACTATTTTAAACAATAAACTGCCACAAAGACATTAATTAGTATCAGTTGACATACAACAACGTAGGATTGGTCCTCTTTCACCACATTTGTAAACACTGAGGCAGAGTTTCGCATTCGTCCTCTGTGACCTCTTGACGTGATGACGTATTGCGTCGGGTCACGCTAGCCCATGACGACCGGATTTAAACGAGAAGTTATGCTTTAAAAGTGGATATTTGTTATTTTTATTGTCAAAAATGACAATCGTTTTGCTAGATAAGACCCTTATGCCTCGTTTGGGATCGTTTAGAGTCCTTTGAAACTCCGTTGAAAAAACTGTTAAGTGTTGAGTTAAGTGTTAAGTGGTGGTGTCCATTAAAGTCCATTAAAATGAGAAAAATCCTGCAATGTTTTCCTCAAAAAACATAATTTCTTCTCGACTGATCAAAGAATGACATCAACATTTTGGATGACATGGTGGTGAGTAAATTATCTGGATTTTTCTTTTAAGAAAATGGAATATTCCTTTAAGGAAGTTTAATGTTCTTACACGCCGTCTTCAGCTATTTCAAAGGTAAGTTAGCGTTGTTTTAAATTACGTAAGCTTAAATGTGAAGTGTGGCTATAGACCGTTAACAGCATTATGACGTGATTGTGGTAAAGGAGCAATCGAACTCGGGTTCGGACCAGGCAATCGCACCAAATGTGAAACCGTCCTCAGTCTAACATGTAGGAATGGCAAGTTGACAACGCGCACATTACACGGAATAGAAAAATCTGTTACGTCTGAAATTTTATTTCACAGTAAGTTACCACGGACCAATCAGCAGCCATGTAACGTGCAGTTAGAGTGATTGACAAATATCCTGACGAGTTACAAAACAATATGAACGTGAACTTGGGAGGCCTCTGAACTTGAGAGGCCCCTGGGCTTCAGCCCAGGTAAGCCTGTGCCTTAAGGCGGCCTTGAACAGGACAGGACTATTGCTTTTGAACAAAGCAATAGTGAAACGCAGTAACTTAAATAAAGTAAAATGTCTTACTTGCTGTGTCATTTTCGTCAGATCCAATATAAGTGGAGCTTTAATCACAGTCTCTCTGCAATTCCAGCATCGACTTGCTTCTTTACAAGTGAATCCACACAGTACACAAGGTAATCAAACACTCCCCACGCGAGCTGGAACTCTTAAAAAACAAAATTTTTTCACACATTCCTAATGTTATTTTCTGAGCCTCCGAATTAAAGTATTCAGCTTCTGTGTTGTTCCCACGCGGTTCCTCCACAACCCTAGTCTTTGTTACCATGGTAACTCTATCATAACAGATCACTGCGTCAAAATAAAAGTCTATCAGAAAAAATTTATTTAAAAGCAGGGCTTAAAAACGAAAAAAATTATCAATCGTTTCACTCCGAGCAGAATCGATATTTTAACGTTTCCGTTTTTGCGTTCCTCATTGAACATTTACGTTCCGAAAACGGTTTACTTAGAAAAAATACCGGTTAATAACGTTATTTTAATTCAGGCTATACTTTAACAAATGCATGCATACAGACTAATTTTCACACAAAAACTAAAACTAAACTTCAACATTTCATTAATTGTTAAAACCACAAAAGAAATACCTGCATTCATTTTAAGTATAAACAGCTGAAAAAAACAACCCGTTTTCAACCATGTCTTTTACTGGTTGAAACCGCAGCATACTCTGCTGGATGTTTATGTTAAGTTACCTCAGTGATTCCCGGCTACTGTACTTCTCCCCTCACATCCTTCAATATTGCAGACAGACTTGTTAAGACTAACGAATAATAACGAAAAGGAATTTCTTGGTGGCGACCCATCTAAAAAGTAATTGACAGTGGTATAAGTCCCCTGGCTTTTTTGAGTTACAGTTTCCATCTTCATATTTCCAAGCAAGTTTTAACTTAAACATACCTCTGAACATTTGATGGGTAGCTTTGTGGTTATTTAAGACAAATGCTATCGGGCCGGAGACTCGATGACTGCTGCGCGGGCATTTCACTCACGCTATGTGTCAAAGTCACTCACGCTTGATGCGTCAAAGTCACATGTTGTACTGTTCAAATCATGATTGGTCACTGATAAGTACAATATTAAAGAAAACGATAAAATAACGTTATTAACCGGTTAATGGTCATTTTAAATAAACGTTTCTGTTCAGAACGATTAAAATTGATTTCGTTTTAGTTTTCGTTTTTGTTCCTGTTAAAATTTCGTTCGTTTCTTGAACCGGTTCAGAGCCCTGTTTAAAAGTCATTTTGGTTACATTTGGCAATCTTTAAAGACATGTTTACTGATTGAGACACACGTGTGTCACGCGAAGCTGTGGGCGGGGCTACAAAAATGGTCATTGTATTTGGCTATGGGGAGGTGCTTCAATTCTACCTTGACGTCATATATTTCCGAATTCCACACTGGAGTGTTTAGCTGGCTTGGTGCCAAAAACGGTTATATTTCAGTAGCACAGACGTTTTCAGTTCTGAAACTTGCAGGATGTTCATTTAACTATGATGACCTCTTATATAACAAAGTATCAAGTTAAAATTGAGTATTTGATTCAACGCTCCTTTAAAACAGCCAGTGAAGTTCAAGGATTATGTTTTGGGATAAGTGTACTTTCCTGTCATACTAGTATATGATTGTACTTGTATTGCATCTATGCATGTTACTTTTCATAATTCACAGTGAGGTGTAAAAGGAAAACAGAATAATGAATGTTGTAATGTTGTTGTTGACAGTTTATGCTAATGCAGTTGGAGACAGTTAATATTGTTCTATACCTGTTTATTTGTAACTTACCTGCTTTCTCGTGTTAAACAAAAACAACACTAAATGTACTGAAAAACAAAACAAATAAGAAGCAGTTGAACTTTAAAGAGGGGAGATGTGACGTAATGGTTTTTTATTGGCTGTTAAGTGCTGAGGTCAACGGTTGCCAGGCAACCATCTGGGGTCACACTGTATGTGAGAGACATGACACGAGGTGAACTGCTATGTGGCGGAGTTCAAAATAAAGTATTTATATATAATAATATTTTAATTCGTAAGTGTGCCATCTTATTGCATCACGACTAAACACCAAAAATTAAAATCAAATCTGCCCATCTATTAAGGCTTGCTGCACTTCCATTTTCACTACAAAGTCGGAGGACCCTTTGAGTACAGCGGGTAGCGTAGAATGGGAAGGAAATTGATTAGAGCTCAACAGGAAATGCATAATGATTGGTGTTTACTAAGGCAAGCATCACTATTACTATTGCTTAAACTTAAAGGCAAGTAGTGTGCTACATACATAAAGTAGTGGGTCACACTTTATTTTGATAGTCCACTTTAGACATTCAACTAACTATAAATAACTTAGCAACTACATGTCAACTAACTTTCAATAATTTGCAACTATACGTCAACTAACTGTCATTAGAGTATTAGTAGACTATAAGGGTTGGGGTTAGGGAAGAGGTTTGGGTTAGTGGAATAAGTTGACATTCACCTGCATAGATACTTATAGACAGTTGAATGTCTGTTGAGATATCATCACAATAAAGTGTTAGTAGATATTAAGCAGATAGTCTACTAATTCTCTAAAGATTGGTAGTTAATAAGTAGTTGCAAAGTAACTTATAATTACTAAAATGTCTAAAGTGGACTATCGAAATAAAGTGTTACCAAGTAGTGCCACAAAATAACGTCAAATTACTCTTGTTAAGGAGAGGTGTGCTTTTACCTGCTATTATTATCTGATCAAGTTTATAATATTTAACCGCCAGACAGCTGAAAAAATCCCTTAAATTTACTTTAAAGACAGGATTTAAGCAATGTTTAGGGATTATCACAGGGAATTGGATATGCCACTCCGAGTAAACAACCACTCAATAATCTTTTAACCACCCAGCTAGTTTTCCATAGATGAGCACTCACCAGTTTTCTACAAGAAATGTAGTCTATTTATTTGGTCCCAGTTCAATTTAGGTGTCTTTACCTACTGTGTAAGTACAAAAGAAAAAGGTCAGTGTTTACTCTCCCTTAAGTTGCTTCAAACCTGTTTAAATGTTTTTGTTCTGCTGAACACACAAAAAGAACACCTTTTAAAGAATGATTGTAACCAAACAGATCAGGGTGCCATTGACTTCTATAGTAGAATATATTAGAAGTAAAAATAATATATGGAAGTGATCAGCCAAGTTAGTGGTTTTCAATTTAATTCAGTTTTATTTATATAGTGCTTTTCACAATTGTTTAGTTGTTTCAAAGCAGTCATACATTAATAAAAACAAAATAAAACACAAAAATCAGAGGACAACAAAAGTAGCAAAGTATATCGGTTACTATTAAATGGTAAATAGACTGCATTTATATATTGCTTTTTATAGACGAATGGCCATCCAAAGCGCTTTACATATTGCTTCACACTCACTCACACATTTATACACTGACGGCAGTGTCAGCCAAGCAAGGCCATCCGGTTTATTAATATACACAGGACATATGATTTAGTAACCACTTGTAAATGACTGTCTTTTAGCATTGAAGTTGTATATCAGGTATAGAATACTATGTCAATGCAGAAGCATTGCAAATCAACTAAATTATAATATATAACAAAGAAAAGTTTTAAGTTTGTTACATGCATAAACTATTTATGGTGTCTGATACACTTTGTGGCTAACTGCGCTTACCTTCACTAACATTCTCATCACCTCCAGTAAGATTTTTGAAGGGCCATGTTCTTTTTCTGTGGCTGTTTCTTTTTATTTATTCATAGTTTTGCCAGTTTTCAATTATATATTCCATCATTTATGTTAAATGTTGGACCACATGCATAATGTTTTGATGCAAAAACATGCAATGTGCAAACATTGTTTTCTATTTACATTTAATCTGTAAAGATACGTCTCACACTTCCCGTAGTATGATAAGAACATATCACCCACTTGGTATCTTATACACTGTTTACACTTGGTATTAAGATGTGTTTTTATCGATTGGATAACAAGTGGATGAGAGAGACACATTACGTTTAGACCTGGTATTTAAATCCGTCTCTTTTGTCCACTTTCGACCACTTCTGTCCTGAAAACTGAGGGGTGGTTAGTGAGACTGTGGGCGAGTCTATCTGCTGTCATTCAATCGCGAGCAGGAGTAATTATGAGTTTATATGGATGTGAACTAATATTATGTCGGAGTCAGCTGCTTATTTAGCAAGTAAACATGCTGCACAGTGTTTTGTACATGTATATGTTAGAGCTTTCTCAGGATTTTCAACCCAATTGATGAAATTAGATCGCGCAACTTTCACACGCTTTCAAAACGAAACTACGGAGATCAGCCGCTTTAGTTTTATCAATGAAAGGCTAAAAATAGCGCTATTCACCGTGTGTTTAAAGTCAGTGGCGCGTTGCGCGTGGTTCATTATGCTACCTCTGAATGTGGTTGAAAGTGGTCGAAGGTGGACCCGTTCAAAACGTTTTGAACACCGTTTACACCTGGCATTAACGTCGTCCACTTGTGATCCGATCGACGAAAACGCATGTTAATGCCAAGTGTAAACAGCCCCTTAGAAAGGATGTGTTAATTTTTTACACATCTTCGTGCATTAAGCTTTTAACACATTATGTGTAATTTTAACGTAAAACATTGTGCTCAGTACCTTAAATTAGATAAATGGGTGGAGAGAAGGTGGTCGCGTGTGGCTGTTCGAACACATTCAACCACATGTGCGTTAACACTACAATAGCAATCCGATCAAAAGGGTTTTCGACTACCACTGAATGTGGTTGAAAATGGTTGAAAGTGGACGAGCTCAAAACGTTTTGAACAGCCTCATTGATTGGAACATAAAATTATAAAAATGGCCTGATGGAAGTGATGATAAAAATAAAGTTGTCTGCAATGTTTGTAGCGAGGAATTAGCATATCACCGGAGTTCGTCCACTGTAAAGTACCACATCAATGCAAAGCATCCAAGAACGTCCCATAATACCAAAGGTAAAGGGGCTGATTTTTTATTTAAGGTTTACGTTCAATTGCACAAAAGCCCTGTAATTGATATCGCACTGTTAAACTTTTGGTAAATAATCTTCCTAAAGCACTTTTTAATTTATTTTCTTAGCATATTACTGTAGGTCATTTTGTTGATTTGTTATGGCCATTATTTGAACAGTAAAAACACTGTAATGGTAAAAGAGTTTTCAAACTTGTCACTAATGCTGATCATTCATTGATTAATATAAATTGAAATATTTAATACTCTAACA